>NC_056729.1:1336510037-1336810037 GCF_019279795.1 Protopterus annectens
TTAATAGCTTTAGATATCCAAGAAGAAATGATTTACTTGGAAACAGCCAAACCTAAAGATTTACGATGAAAGGAAACAAAAAGCTACAAAGATATACAAATGGCTTTAGTTTTATTCAAATAATATCTGAGTTCTCTGTGCAAATGAAGGTGTGAAAACCTTCTAACTAGCAGATTTTGGAAAAGAGAAAAAAACTTGGCAAATGAATAGACTGATTAAGAGACAACTCATTAACCACCTTGGGCATATATGAAGGATTAGTATGAAGAGAACAAAAAAGGAGGAACAGCAATAAGGGCTTGCAGCTCAGACACCCATCTGGTAGAGGTAAGGGCCAAGAGAAGAACAGTCTTCCAAGAACAATACTGTAAGGAAGCCAAAGCATCAGGCTGAAAAGGAGCCAGAGTCAATTTTTCTAAAACAAATTAAGGTCCCAGGAAGGAGGAATAGACTTCCTGGGAGGCCTAATGAAAAGAACGCATTTAAGAAACTGTTTGGCCTGAAATCTAGAATCCAAATGGAGAATCAAAGGCAGACAAGTAGAAATAGCTGACAGGAGGCCCTTCACAGAAGAATATTCCAACCCAGCATTGAGCAATTCACAAAAATAAGAGAGAACCAAACATTCACAGTAAGTGGATCCAGGTTACAAGAAAGATACCAGACAGAAAATCTCTTCCATTTGAGCAAATAAGATTTTCTAGTAGTGGGTTTCCTGACCTCCTGCAGGACCTGAAGCACGCCCTCAGAAAAAAAGATGCCTTAAGGGGATCAAAACCGTATCACCCACAATGTCAGTCAAAGCATGGGCAGGTTGGGATGGATGAGAGACCCCTTGTGTTGTGTGAGTAGGTCCATCCTGTGAGGTAACTTATGATTATTGCCCTTGGCTAAATGCAGAACAAGAAGGAACAAATGCCATCTGGGCCAAAAGGGAGTCACCAGCAAGATTTTGTGAGCATTCTCTTTTATCATAAACAAGACCTTCAGAATGAGAGGAAGGCAGAAAGAAATATCCCTTTCCAAGAAAAAGAGAGGGTGTCAACCTTCCAGGCCAGAGGACATGGGACTCTGGTGCAAAAGAGAGGAAGTTGTCTGTTCAGAGGGGAGACAAAGAGATCTACTGGAGGAGTATTCCCACTGATGGACGATGTCCAGAAACACATCCCTGTGAAGCATCCACTTGTGGGATTGTGTTATGGACCTGCTCAGAGAATCTGTCACTATGTTCTGATCCAAGGGAATGTAAACTGCGTGAAGGATCACCTGATACTGGATAGCTAGATCCCAATCCTGAAGAGCTAGTGTGCACAGGAGATATCTTGTCCCCCTCCCCTTCATGTTTGTTGATATACCAATTCAATGTGGTATTGTCTTTGAGAATTCTGAGGGTCCCTAGAAGGAAAAGAGAATGAAAAGCTTGAAGAGCCTGAAGAAAAAGGACTTTCATCTCTTTGACGTTGATGTGGTCTTTATTTTGTTGAAGAGGCCAAAGACCCTGCAGTTTCAGAGGACTGAAGGAAGCCCTCCCCCATCCCATGTCTGAAGCATCTGTGAAGAGTTCCTGACAAGAGACTGGGGGTTGAAAAGGAAGCCTTGGGTTGAGGGACAACTGATGACTCCATCACTAAGGTTCCAGCTTGAGGCATGGAAGAAGAGGGCTAGAAAATCTAAAGGAAGAGAATGTTGAAGCCAAACTGACTTTATAATCCACTGGAGCTTACTCATACGGAGCTTGGCCAGAGGAAGCATAGGAATGGTGGAATCCATGTAACCCAGAACCCTTAGAAACCCCCTGGCTGTAACTGAAGCTAGAGGAAGAAGGGATTGAAAGCAACCAATCAGTATTAAAGCCTTGAAAGGAGGCAGAGATGCCAGCATTGGAACAATCTGGAGCCTGCACCCAGGAAAACATGATCCTGAGAAAGAGTCAGGAATGACTATTGGAAATTTACAGTAAGCCCTAGGCTTTGTAGGAGACAAACAGCAAAGAGAAGATGCTGAAGTAAAATCTCTGGAGAAGAGGCCTGACTGAGCAGGTCATCCAGGTAAGGAAAGATCTGTATCCCTCTCAGCCTGCAGAAAGCTATCACAGGAGCGAGGCATTTTGGGATGACGCTTGGGGCAGAAAAGAGGCCAAAGTGCAAAGCAGAGAAATGAAAATACCAGTAAGCAACTGAGAAAAGTAAAAACTTCCTGAAAGGGGGATGAATAGGAATTTGTAGATAAGCACCCTCAAGATCCAAGGAAACTAGAAAAGCCTGAGGAAGTAGAAGATGAAACAAAGTTTGAAGGAATAGAATACAAAAGGAAGGAACCTTCAAAAAGGTGCTTAGCTGAGGGAGATCCAGAATGGGTCTCTAGGTGACTTCTTTTCTGGAGACTAAGAACATTCTGGAGTAAAACCCCTTCCCCCTCTGAGGAGTTGGAACTTCTGAAATTGTTCCCTGAGTCAACAGGCCCTGAAGTACCTCTGGAAAAGAGGCCAGTTGTTCATGAGGAGGCTGAGAAATGCCTAAAAAAGGGGAAGAGATTTCCAGACCACATGACATCCCTGGCAAATTATGGAAAGAACCCAGGAGTCTTGTGACCTATAACCAAATAGGAAGGGAAATATGAAGAGAGAGAGAGTCATGTGATTGAGAAGAGTGGGAACAAGATAGTCAGACAGCACCTGGTGTGTCAGGAAAAGGTGGCTTCTGAGCTGAAGGGGTTTGAGTAGTCTTAGCTAGCAGGAGAAGCCCTCCTACCACCCTTCTTACCTTTGAGGGAGGGCAAGACTTTCTATGAACAAAGGCATGCTTGTTAGAGTAATTCCTTTGAAATTTAGGAATAGGTGAAACAAAAATATGTTTCAGATCCTGTAAAGCTTTACCCTTTTCCTATAGGGACTTAAGCAACTCAGCAGTAACAGCACCAAACAGATGTTTATTATCTAGAGTAACATTCATCAACTTAGCTTTAATATCATCAGGCACTGGTTGAAGCCAAAGCCAGGAATACATCCTAAACACAGAACCAAAGGCATCAGCTGCATCATAACTGCATTTAATGGAATGGTGAGCGACCTAAGAATATGTCCCTAATAAAGAAAGAGCAGAAGTCTTCCCCTCAGAGTTAGGAAGGTCTGAGATAACTTGACAGGCCTGAGAGATAAGAGTTAAAACATATCTGGTCATATGGGTCTGGTAATTCACAGCTGTAAACGCCAGGGTAGCAGAAGTATAAACTTTCTTGCCCAACCTCTCCATGGTTCTGCTGTCCTTGTCAGGGGGAAGCAACTTTGTAGAAGGCAGCACTTCAGATTTCTTGTAATATGCATCCAACATCACAAAAGGGTTAGTAGAGGGGCACTTATAAAGAGACTTGCAGTCTTCAGGCACCTTATAAAACCTATCAGTTTTTTGGTGGGGACTGGGCGCAAGGAATCAGGAGCTTGAGAAGCAGTGGAAAAGGCCTCCAGCAAGGCAGCAAGAACAGGAGGGACAGCAGATAGCCTAGGAGACTCCATCTGCAGAAGCTCATAGTACCCTTTCTGAACATCAGACACCCGAACACAATCTCATTTGAAGAATTCCATCTTTTGGGAAATTGTGTCACAAAAAGCAATCTCTTCAAAGGGAGAGTCAGAACTAATAGACTCCTCTTCTTCAGAACCATAATCTAAGGGAGAAGGAATGTGGGATGAAGAAGTCAGGGATTCCTCATCTTCATCTGAGGAATCCTACACCCTAGGCCTTTTAAGAGGGGTAGAAGACCAAGGAGGAGCAGGAACAGAAGCACCCCCAAGAGGCTTCAGAGCCATAAAGACACTAAACAGACCTTGAGTGAACTTTTGCCATTCACTCTGAAGATTTTTGGGAGCAAGAGAAATATGCTTTTTTTTGCTTCTTTTGTAAAGGGACATCAGCCTTATAGATTTTAGGAGGCTCTGAGCCCTGATGACATTCAGTTAGTGTAGTCAGTATCTCTTCCCTCACCAAAATCTGAGGAACACCCCTAGGCCCTTTGGTAATTACCAGCTGAGGTCCTCCCTGTACATCCTAAGGGGACATCTGCAAGGACTCCAGGGATGTGCTTGAAGCTGGATCCATGCTGGGCTCCAAAGTGGTCACAACAGAGGAATCTAACAGAGAAACTGGACCGTCCTCTGGGCTTTCACTAGCCTCAAGAGAGACATCCAGCAGATGCAGCACAGCATTCTCAGATGGTTGACCCTTGGGCCAGGAAGATCCTTCCTTGGTGGCTTTAACTAATAGCTTAAGACATTGGTTTTCTAAATAAATAGTTAAGAAGGAGAGACGACTACACAACATTTTAGGGACAAAGGCCTGGCAAATAGCACAAGACGTATGGTCATGGGCAGCACCTAAGTAAAATAAACCCCGCTCATGATGATCTTTATGTGGAATCTGTCTCCTACACTGGCATTTCCTTTTTTTGGATGACATGAATCCAACAACCAAACAAAGTAAAAAAAAAAAGAGATAAGATAACAAAAACCTTGGGTCTATATTATATTAGCGAAAATCCTGTTAAGCGAATATGAAAACACAAACACGTATTGCGCGAACCATCGGCATGAACGCACTAAACTGTGAAATTCAAAAAGTCGAATCCCGATAGTCAGCCAACTCCACCTCCCACTACATACTGCCAACCCAAACAAAATAAATAAACCACATACATACACTAACCAAAATCCTACTTCTAACCCTAAAGTAAAGCACCAAAACCCTACGTCTAACCCTACACTAAACCTTACATACATTACTATCTATGCACTTACCTTAACCCGCACCCTAACGCTAACATCCTTAACTATCACACACTTACCCTACAGAGATATACAAAAAACAAAATAAATAATCCACACACATACATTTAACAAAACCCTAATTCTAATTCTACACTAAACCTTACATACATTACCTATCTATGCACTTACCTTAACCCACACCCTAACCCTAAGGTCCGTAACTATCGCACACTTACCTTACGGAGCTATACCGCAGACAGGCCAACCATGACACTTCGACATTTCGAATTTTGTGGCTTTGGACATTCAACGTTTCCGTGGTTCGCGCAATACATGTCGCTCTTTTCGTATTCGCGTAAAAGGACAATGTTAGCGGGAGAGTGTGTATGATCAACAATCTTGTTTTGTGTAGGATACAATGTTAGCAGGAGATTGTGTAAGATCACCAATCTTGTTTTGTGTAGGATACAATGTTAGCGGGAGAGTGTGTAAGATCACCAATCTTGTTTTGTGTAGGATACAATGTTAGCAGGAGATTGTGTAAGATCACCAATCTTGTTTTGTGTAGGATATAATGTTAGTGGGAGACTGTGCAAGATCACAATCTTGTTTTGCATAGGATACAGTGTTAGCGGGAGAGTGTGTAAGATCACAATCTTGTTTTGTGTAGGATACAATGTTAGCGGGAAAGTGTGTATGATCACAATCTTGTTTTGTGTAGGATACAATGTTAGCGGGAGATTGTGTAAGATCACCAATCTTGTGGTTATCTGCAAACTTGGTTAGCCATAAGGCTTTTATGTCAGTCTGGACATCTAAAAAGTAACTCCTGGAGTGGACAATGTTCAGCGCAGAGCCCTGTAGGACATCATTAGTGACAATATCATAGGTCTGTTTGTCCATGACAATCTCGTAACTCTCATTAACCTATCATCTATGCAATCATACTATAACTGATTACTTGTTGTGTTATTTCAGCCTTGACAGCTTTGTGAACTATCTGAATTAAGACTCCCAGAAGGTATGGAGGCATATGGGCTCAGTGGTTGTCTATCATCATCTCTCTCCCATCTAACCAGCCCTTTTGTTCTGTATCACTGGGAGAAGGGTTGACCAGGAATGGCCATCATTCAGATAGCCATCATTGGTGGCTAGAGATTTTTGCTCTTTTTGCAGCTGTATACCCCACACATACTTGGTGAAGTGCATCGGAAGGAAATGAAATAGGCTGATTATGGAAGACATCCCCTCAGTTCTGCAAGAAGCATTACATCCAAACAGACCCTCCCCTTCCCTTGATGCACAAGTGATAGTGCCTCTTGTCTCAAATAGGGAAATCACACTGTCCCAATTTGCCCAGATGATGTACAATCCCCTACCCTCCTCCTGGAAGAGGTGAGCATGCCACAACCTGGGCCACAGCCCTTCACTGTTCCTCTTTCCTGCCTGTATTCTCCAGTGTGGGGACCACTAATTAAATTCCACTCATATTGGCCTCATTCAGGCTCCATCCCTCTGTGCCAGAAAGGCGACATCAGTGGTTAGGTTTGTACAGCACAACTCTAGGGTCTCTGGCTTAATTCTGATGCCAGGTCACTGTCTATGTTGATCTGTTCTTGCAATGTCTTCTTTGATTTTGTCTAGGAACTCCAGTTTCCTCTCGACTCCCAAAACCGTGTGTGGTCGAGTAGCTATACTAAATCATGATTACAGGATTTGAATTTACCCTAGGACCTATGGCCTAGCTTGTGGCTGAAAATTGACAAAGAAGGACTAAATCTTTTACCCAGTTAATAAATTAAAATTATATACCACTTCTAAAAATAGTATGCATATATGAACATCTGATTGTCTAAGCAGAATCTTTTTAGCTGTGATAAACTTTGCTAAACTAAAATTACCTCTGCAAAATGCCAGTTCAACAGCCAGACATCAATTCAAACTTGATGCCATTAAGACATCTCCAGTAAGCTCATGATATGAGATCAAATTAAAAAAAAAAAGATGACAAACAGCATTTCCATTAAACAGAAATGGAGAAAAAAAACAGTAGGTACAATCATATAATACCACAACAACAGTGGTATGACTAACAAATGCATTTTTCACTACATGTACAGAAATGTGCAAATGTTCAGAGTACAGAGGAGTTCTTTACATCCTAGCATGTGTGGAGATACCCATTGAGGGGAAACAGAGACATTGTTCAATGGATTTATGTAATAATTCTAAGAAATACCATTTTAAATAAGTCTATCATATAATAGTAATAATCACTGGATAAAGCAAGATTTATCCATTCCTGATTAAATTTACCAAAGTGGGTTTGAGCCTGATGGGCAAACCATGCCATCCATATGTTAATCTTACCTTACCCATGGTTGTGCAGTATTTTTTATATAAAGTTTACCAGTTCTGTCACAAGCAATTGTTATTTGCAATTAACCAAAATAAACTTTCAGTGCTGCTACCACTGGGTTTTTTTTCAGTGCTTCCCACACTTTGGCTGTCAACACTTCTGTCAATAAAATCACAAGGAGTGTTGAAAGCATGAGCCTGTCTCATGTGCTTCTCTCTAATTAGTTTTGCTGATTCAGACATGGAGAAGAAGTAAAGAAATAATACAGATTAGAAAAAAGGGCAAAGTATTGACAAATGCACTAACACTGTGCATTACATTTTTTCTCTTAAGTTGTACATCACTGCAAACCTATAAATCTTTTATCAAGCTTATATATATTTTTTTATTAGATACAGTAATATAGCTGCATTTTGTGTATTACATCCCTTTTTAATAGTATAACACGCTTGTTGTACAGTCATCATATCTTAAAACGTTAATTTATCTCACAAATTTAAAAATTATAGTCCTTGCCTCTGGACTGGGAGTAAGGGAGGGATGTAGAATTATGTTGTAACCCAAATTAAATTAAATGCTTTCTTTGTGCAGAATAGTTGAGAAAAATATTCACAGTGAAATATATTTGTCTGCAGATGTTTCCTTTCTGTGATGCGTTTCTTCAGAGGAGCCTGAAGGGGAAATAACATGTAACAGTACTGTACCATCAGTAACATACCTTCAAAAATGACCAAGTAAAGAAACATTGTTTCAATTTAGATATTGTAATTCCAGGAGTGGGGTGTTATGAAGAGAAAATATTCAGTTTAAAACAACAAAAAAAATATGGTTAATTGCTGCAAGCATATCAGTCAGTTCTGAAAAATGAAGGTTATATGCAGTTGTTTTTGCAGTAGTTATACAAGTTCCACTTTTTTCTTTGACCACAAGAAGCACATAGTTGTAAATTCTCAGTTTACATTTTTTGTGTACATTAGCATCTAAATGAGTTTTTTGCTGGTACATAAAATTAGGGTGACAGGGTTTAACGCATTTACACATCCTGCACATGTTGGAAAAAACGTCCATTTACTTTCCAGGACATTGTCTTTATTTAGAATTGATACTAGCAGAAACATCAGTCAAGTTTATTAGAAAGTGACTTGTATTGTTGAGATTGTAGAATAAATCATAACTATAAATGCCTAAACTTTTTTCTACAGGTTACATACATATTCATATGCTTGCAGTTGCTTTCCCTTTAACTAAAAAAGAAAAGCACATTGTGGCTATATGGTGGGAAATGTATCTAAATGTAAAGTCAAGGGTGGCTAGAGCTAGCTATGGGGCTGAACTCTAAAAATGATTAGAGAGAAAATGTGAGTCATTCACTGGTCTACAAGGAAGGGTGACAAACAGCATCTCCATATCTAAGGATAAAGTATGTATTGTTATTAACAATAAAATAAAGTAATTTATGATACTTTATGCCATCCTAGTAAGATAGCTATAATGTACTTTCCTGCTGCTAGGAAGGCCTGCATTTGTTTGAAATAGTGTTACACAGTAATTGCTGAAAGGTATGGTATACTTGCCATATTCTGTAATTATTTATTAGACACATATTGCCATCTGACTTAAATATATAGGCATAAAAATTTCTGGAATATGCCAAGAGCAGGATAAAATGTATATTTATACAGAAGTTTAACTGTAACAGACTCAGACATTCATGATACATTATGACACATATCCACTGATAAGGAAAATAAATGTTAATATATTTCCTCACCCAGAATACAGAGCAGTACAAAAGTAGCTACTAAGAAAGAAACAATATTCATCGTATTTCACTGTTGCGGTCATCACCTGTGGGTTATTCCTGCTGAGGTAGCCCTCAGTTGGCCCGAATACCAGAGTCAATGTTTTTGTGCACCGGCTGCCATCGCTTGTAGTCTGACGTCAAGTTGTCAGTGCTATAAAGCAAGGCAGCTGACATCATTACATCAGTCTTTCTTGCCATGAAGCCCATAGCAGAAGCAGTTCGCACGAGTGCCAGTAGGTCATTACCAGAAGTTGAATTTCAGCAGAAAATGTCTAAAACTAAATATACCATTGGGGACCAATTTTTCTTCCTCCAACCGATGTCTGAAAAAGTTAACAATTGTCTCGCCTCTGGAAAGCAGATCCCACACCGAGACTTTCATTCTTACTGCATCACTTGTTTAGGCCCAGACCACAATGTCTGTGCCCTCTTTAATGTGAGAACCATTCGCTGTAGAGCTCTTTTTGTAGACAATTATTTTTGTGTTCTGTCTTCGAATTCTGATATGGCGTCAGTCAGCCAACAATCTGTAGATATTCTGAGAAAATGTAGAGCTAAAGCTAGAGACAGGCCACACAAGGCTAAGCCTTCTGATGACGCTACCACTAAGCAAGTTGTCAGTTCTCCAGAATTCAGAGAGGCACTTTCTCAGCCCCTGATGCCCGACTCACTATCTATGCAGGCCACTGCCAAGACCCTTTCAGAGTCTGGTATGGTGCAGAAATCTACTTCGTCTTCCAAGCCTTTGGCTGTCTCTGCCTCGGGTGGGTCCGGAGTCGCAACACAGGCACCAGCTTCCGAGGAGGTCTTTCGCACTACCAAATCTAGGCAAAAACCAATGTCTTCACATCTGACTACCACTTCTCAGAGACTGATGGATTCTCTCAGGCCTAGAAGCCAGGCCACTCCTAGGAAATCTGCTTCTAGCCACCATCTTGCACCCAAGCTCAAATTCTTAAAATGGCAGAGGATCTCATCACCCTTATCTGAGGTACTCAGGCCCCCTATGTATGTGATGTTCTTAAATGGTATATATTACTGATGTAATTTGATTTTCACTATTCTGAAGAAGTCAGCTGATTCACAATGACGAACGCACTTAATAAAGTTCTTTGGTTGAGTTTGGGAAGGTGTCCTTGGTTTTGGTTTTGTTTGGACTGTATTTGTGCCTGGTTCCTGTTTTTTTGTGGTGTTTTGTCATTGACCAGACCTGAGGATGAGTTCTCCTGCTCATACCTTCACTTTGGGGGAGAAGACTCAATTGAAAATATTGGTCTTTTAACTCAACTTATACAGCAACTATCTCGAGAAGTGCCTAGTGGTAATAGAGGTAACACTATGTTGTACTCTTCACTGGAAAACAGTATTGCTTCAGGACAGATTTTCCCCAGTACACAGAGGAGGCCTGATATCAGTAATACTAATGGTAAAAGCTCTAGTGACGTTTTCTTTCAAAATTGGTTCAAAAGAGATTTTTCTTTTGAACAGAATGGTGCCACTGTTTTGTAAAGGGGAACTTTTCAACAGTCCCTATCTCTGTTCAAAAATAAACTGTCCAAATGTAGAAAACTGCAAGTTGAAAATGCTTACTTTTTAGAATGTATTAGGAACAAACTTGTGCCTAAGGGGCTTAGGCACTGGAAGTTCCCTGCTGGGCTAATTGCAGACATGCCCTTACATTGCAAGATTATTGCTTTATTTGATAGGCAAGGTTTAGAACTGTTAGACCTCCTTATTAAACACAATAAAAAACCTATTGATATTCTGCACTCTGAGTTAATTGAACTTGACAAAGTATTGCACAACGATCTGCTTTTTGAAGATTCCACTTTAGCTTGCAAGAATGTGCTTGACAAAGTGGATAAACTTACTGGGGATGTTAAACTCTGCAAAGGAAAGAAGTTGGATAGGGACATTAAGGCTTACCAAACAGGGGTAGCCTATCCCAAACCACCTTCTAATTTCAATTCAAATTATCACAATACAGATTTTAATAACAGTATTGTAAACCCGAGAGTCAGAGTCGAAACGCAGCTGTCCAATCAAGTCCCTTTAGGGCGGGAACCTCCAAGAAGATTGGAGAGGATACGGAATCAAATAAAGCAAGTGAATTTACAGGCCTCAGTGGAACTACAGGGATCATAGCCAGAGGTACCAACAGAATCTCCCTCACCAGAATATGAGAGGGCAACAAGCCAGGTAGAATTAGACTGGTTTGGGGACGGTTTGAGTCCCTTACATCAGGGAAAAACCAAGAAGCATGATATTTTGCAGCACCACTGAGTGCAATGAGTTAAATTACTTTATTGAACTTCCTTTGATTTTTACGAATACTGAAGGCGACTTCACAGTCTACAATTTTTCTTCACAGGTATTTGACTTTGAAATTGCAAATTTGTTAAGTAGGGGCTTCAATTTTGTTCCTACTAGACGTTCAAGTTTGGTTGAACTCATTCTTGATTTAAAAACCTTTGTTAGAAAATTAAACATCAAATTATTGTTTGAATCTGTTTCTAATGATGAAAGTAGTAATGCTTTATGGAAAAGAAGCATTTTCAACCCCACCCCCGGTCAATTCACTTATTTTATTTGAAAATGTGTAAATTTGAGTTTAGGGCTTTACTACAACACAAGCCAGACAATGTTATTTTTAATTTGTCAAATAGTGAAAGTGTTCTTTTAGAAAAATGATCTTTGGCTAAATCTTTAAGAGTTATGAACCCTGACAAAGGGGGTAGGGTTGTGATAATGACTAAGCAAGACTACAATAACAGAATGAATGTTTTACTTTGGGACGGGGCAATTTATGAGGAAGTCTCCTTAAATATAGTTAACATTTCCTACTATAGGATTTATTTGCAGCTGAAGGCTATGCAAGACCAAGGACAAATTTATGTAAATTTAGCTGACTTTTTAACTGTTAAATATCCTAGGGTGCCGAGTATTCGGCATTCCAAAGATACATAAGGACAGAAATGACTCACCCATGATACCAATAGTTAGTGCAGCTGGGTCTAAAACCCAGTTTTTGGGTAAATATATTGACATTAGGCTTAAAAATGTTTTGAAGGGTGCGGAACACATTTGTATAGATTCTTGGCATTTTCTGAGTAAACTTAAAGACTTGCCATACAATGAAAGCATATCTTTTCTTACTATAGACGTAACTAATCTTTTTAATGTTATTCCCCACTATGTGGCAATTGAATGGTTTCAGGAATTTCTTTACGATAGTCACCTTTTCAGTAACAGCCAAGTTTCAGTTCTGGTAACCCTTATGGAAATTGTTTTAAAATACAATTTTGTGTTTTTTGAAGGGCAATTTTTTTGTACAGAAAATTGGGGTTGCTATGGGGAGCCTCTTGTGCCCCCATTTTCACAAATATTGTTATGCTTATGTGGGAAAGGAAGTTTATTTTCATGTCCCCTTTTTGCAACAAATGGAATTTATATTTACGTTATATTGACAATTTGTTTTTTGTTTGGAATGCGGACAAAAATGATGTACATGACTTTCTTAGATACATTAATGGTACTACAGAACTTTTAAAGTTTACTTATGTGTATAGATTATACAATATCAGTTTTGATGTTCAACTTAGAAAGGATTCTGTGACACCATAACTTGTAAGTGACCTTTATAGAAAACCCACTTACTGCAACAACCTTCTTCACTATCAAAGTAGTCACCCTGAACATGTTAAGAAGAGTGTAGTAAAGGGCCAATATGTGCGAATTTCATGAATGGTCAGTAGAGATGAAGATTTTTACAAACAGGGTGACCTGATGAAGGATATGTTTGTGTCCAGGGGGTATCCCACTGAGTTAATGGACAAAGTTTACAAAGAAGTTTGGACTAAGAGAGAGGGCAGGACTTTAAAGCCCCTTCTTTGAACAGGGGATGACGATTTGGACCTCCACTTGGACACTGATTCTATTAAGCACACTATTACTGGTAGGGACTATATTTATTTATTACCAGATTTTCTGTAGACCACCAAGACATTTACAATATTTTAAAAAATAATTGGTGGATTTTCTATGGCCAGGAAGGAAGGATTGTTGGGTAAAGTGGGACTAGAACCCCAGGTAATTTTTAAAAGGGGTGGCAACAATTAAAAACTTGTTGGAAAGAGAGATTCAAATGGCTCCCCGACAAGGTGTTTTAGGGACCAAGAAATGTGGGTTCTGAGCACAATTTAATTTTATTTGCAGCTCTGATAAAATTAAAATTAACCACACCACTATTAGACCTAAAGGGAAATTTTCTTGTAGTACTAAGGGTGTGGTTTACGCTGCTTTGTGCACAAAATACAAGAGTTTTTATACTGGAAAAACAAAAAGGAGACTTAAAGAAAGAATCTACGAACATACAAGGGACCTTAAAATCCGTAATCCCAATAGTGCTTTAATTAAGCACGTAGAAAGATATCCTGACCATGAATTCAGGTTTTTAGTGATCGAAAAGGTGCTACAGGACCCTCGGGGTGGTCCATAGGAGGATTTCCTTGAGTTCAAAGAGTTATGTTGGCAGGTGAGATTAGATGCCCTCACCTTTCCAGGTCTTAGCGACAGTCTTAGTTTGAGCAGCCTGTCGAAGCTGCACTCTTACACAATTTAACTGTGTTCTTGTGGCTAAAGGTACTTCTTATATGTTTTTAGTTATTTTTAATATATGGTGGTGTTGTACGAAAAATGTTTTAGTGTTTTTATATGTTTTCTGTTTCGTATTAAGGTTTGCACATGTCGCTTTAACTTTTACCAACTTTTAATGTGTTTCATTAGCTAACTATGTTATGTGATGTTCTTAAATGATATATATTACTGATGTAATTTGGTTTTCACTATTCTGAAGAAGTCAGCTGATTCTTCCTGATGAAAGCACTTAATAGGTTCATAGGTTCATACTAGGCTATCTGCCCTAGGGCATTTATAAGCCTAGCCAGAATGTGTTTGGCTTTCGCCACCCATTTTAAATTTATTTTGCTATGCCCTTTTTCGAGGTTAGTATACTGTGCCTCTGTCTAACAGTGACACAGAAGTGATACTAACCTACGATCTCCCATCCACTCATCAAGATTCCTCTTGAAGAGAGTCAATGAGGGACTCTGCCTAACCTGGACTGGGATTTTATTCCAGAGTGAAGGGAGCCTCTGGGTTATGAATCTGTCCCTCCAGCATGTCCTATTTATTTCAGTGCTGAGGTTCAAGTCTCAGCTCGATGCGATTTGGATTTTCTGAGGTGCAGCATGTCCATTAATTCCGGGTTGGACATGGCTTTATACGTCAGGCACAGATCGCCTCTGAACAGGTGGTATGCCACTGAGTAGAGCTGGAGTTTCTTTAACCGGGCAGCATATGGCATCTGTTTGAGCCCTTTGATCCTCTTGGTGAGGTACTTTTGGGGTGTCTGGTAAGGTACATCCCAAAAGGGGCATTGTACTCAATTATGGGCCTGATGAGGGATGAGTAAAGAGGCACGATAACGTCCCCTGATCTAGATGTGAATCCCTTCATGATTAGGTGGGCTATATAAAATGTTTTTCCAACCACTTTGGCGACGTGGTTGTCAAATGAGAGATTGCTATCAACTTGGGTCCCCAGGTCCCTAATTACTTCTTCTGTACTTAATGGATTAACACCTATGTGGTAATTTGTGGGCACTTTGTTTTTGCCAAAGGGGATGACTATACACTTTTTGACATTTAGCTTGAGGCCATGGCTCTGGCACCAGTTGTCTGTTTCTATGAGGCCCTTTTGGAGGATGCTTGTGTCGGCTGGAGAGTCGATTATGGCACCCAGTTTGCAGTCATCTGCGAACTTGGTCAGCCACAGTCCTTCCGTGTTGGCCTGTACCTCCGAGAAATATATACCGAACAAGAGAGGTCCCAGGACTGAGCCTTGTGGGACACCACTTGTAACTGGTTTGGAGTCTGACATGGCTCCAGCAATTCTAACCATGTGGGTTCTGTCCTTGAGCCAGTTTGCAATCCATCTAGTGACATAGGGGTTTATATTTAAGCTGGTGAGCTTATCTATAATGCCCGAGTGGGGTATTGTATCGAAGGCTTTAGGTCCAGGTAGGCTGTGTGGACCACCTTCCCTCGACAATGGCCTTGGTGACTGTTTCAAGGAAATCAACCAGGTTTAAGGGGCAGGATCTGCCCTTAACAAAGCTGAACTGGGTAGGATCCAGTGTCTGTAGGTCCCCAATATCTTTATTTATGAGGTCCATGATGATCCTTTCCATAGCTTTGCAGACCAAGCTAGTCAGGCTTATGGGGCGATAGTTTCCAGGATCTGTTGAGGCACCACCTTTATGGAGAGGGACCACTGTTGCTGTACGCCACTCTTTGGGCACATATCCTGTAGTAAGGCTGAGATTGAACAGTAGTTTTATGTTTGGGTTTAGCTCTTCTTGGAGTTCATGTAGGACGCAGCCCGGGACACCGCCTGGTCCCATTGATGCTGTGTTTTTGCTTTGGAGAGGCGGCTCTTACCTGAGCATCTGAGATGTCAGGGGGGGCAGCACTCTGCTGGGATAGCTATTTGCCCTTTTCGTGGGGAGAAGTTTGCGCTGAACCTGTCAGCTAGGATGTTGGCAATGTCTGTGGGTTCAGTGTATTTTTGTCATTTTGGACTAATTCTGAGCATATCTGGGAATTACCACCCAGGTTCCTAACATAACTAAAGAAAGCCTTGTGATTATCCTTAGTGTCCTGTGCAATTTTTCTCTCGAAGCTGGCCTTAGACAATTTTATGAGTGCCCGTAGTTTTTTGCTAATACTGATCAGTGATGCCTTCCCTTTTTGGGATTTTGCTCTATCATTTAGTAGCTTCCTCCTTCTATTGTATAGTTTGTTTATGGCTGGGGTCCACCAGACAGGACGTCTGCCTTTGGAGGATTGGGTCTTGGTTTTATTTGGGATCGTATGATCCATGCATTCCTGAAGGTTCATAGGTTCATAGGTTCATACTAGGCTATCTGCCCTAGGGCATTTATAAGCCTAGCCAGAATGTGTTGGCTTTCGCCACCCATTTTAAATTTATTTTGCTATGCCCTTTTTCGAGGTTAGTATACTGTGCCTCTGTCTAACAGTGACACAGAAGTGATACCCGGGGTAAACCTATGATCTCCCATCCACTCATCAAGATTCCTCTTGAAGAGAGTCAATGAGGGACTCTGCCTAACCTGGAGTGGGATTTTATTCCAGAGTGAAGGGAGCCTCTGGGTTATGAATCTGTCCCTCCAGCATGTCCTATTTATTTCAGTGCTGAGGTTCAAGTCTCCTAGCGTAGCTCGATGGGATTTGGATTTTCTGAGGTGCAGCATGTCCATTAATTCGGGTTGGACATGGCTTTATACGTCAGGCACAGATTGCCTCTGAACAGGCGGTATGCCACTGAGTAGAGCTGGAGTTTCTTTAACCGGGCAGCATATGGCATTTGTTTGAGCCCTTTGATCCTCTTGGTGAGGTACTTTTGGGGTCTTTCCAGTTGCTGCAGGTGTCTGGTAAGGTACATCCCAAAAGGGGCATTGTACTCAATTATGGGCCTGATGAGGGATGAGTAAAGAGGCACGATGACGTCCCCTGATCTAGATGTGAATCCCTTTATGATTAGGTGGGCTATATAAAATGTTTTTCTAACCACTTTGGCCACGTGGTTGTCAAATGAGAGATTGCTATCAACTTGGTTCCCCGGGTCCCTAATTACTTCTTGTGTACTTAATGGATTACCACCTATGTGGTAATTTGTGGGCACTTTGTATTTGCCAAAGGGGATGACTATACACTTTTTGGCATTTAGCTTGAGGCCATGGCTCTGGCACCAGTTGTCTGTTTCTATGAGGCCCTTTTGGAGGATGCTTGTGTCGACTGGAGAGTCGATTATGGCGCCCAGTTTGCAGTCATCTGCGAACTTGGTCAGCCACAGTCCTTCCATGTTGGCCTGTACCTCCGAGAAATATATACCGAACAAGAGAGGTCCCAGGACTGAGCCTTGTGGGACACCACTTGTAACTGGTTTGGAGTCTGACATGGCTCCAGCAATTCTAACCATGTGGGTGCTGTCCTTGAGCCAGTTTGCAATCCATCTAGTGACATAGGGTTTATATTTAAGCTGGTGAGCTTATCTATAATGCCCGAGTGGGGTATTGTATCGAAGGCTTTTGAGGTCCAGGTAGGCTGTGTGGACCACCTTCCCCTCGTCAATGGCCTTGGTGACTGTTTCAAAGAAATCAACCAGGTTTAAGAGGCAGGATCTGCCCTTAACAAAGCCGAACTGGGTAGGATCCAGAGTTTGTAGGTCCCCAATATCTTTATTTATGAGGTCCATGAGGATCCTTTCCATAGCTTTGCAGACCAAGCTAGTCAGGCTTATGGGGCGATAGTTTCCAGGATCCGTTGAGGCACCACCTTTATGGAGAGGGAACACTGTTGCTGTACGCCACTGTTTGGGCACATATCCTGTAGTAAGGCTGAGATTGAACAGTAGTTTTATGTTTGGGTTTAGCTCTTCTTGAGTTCATGTGGAGCCCAGGACACCATCTGGTCCCATTGATGCTGTGTTTTTTGCTTTGGAGAGGGCAACTCTTACCTGAGCATCTGAGATGTCAGTGGTGCAGCACTCTGCTGGGATAGATATTTGCCCTTTTGGTGGGGAGGGGGGGGAGAAGTTTGCGCTGAACTTGTCAGCTAGGATGTTGGCAATGTCTGTGGGTTCGGTGTATTTTTTTGTCATTTTGGACTAATTCTGAGCATATCTGGGAATTACCACCCAGGTTCCTAACATAACTAAAGAAAGCCTTGTGATTATCCTTAGTGTCCTGTGCAATTTTTCTCTTGAAGCTGTAACATTGCCTCAAGATTCCCAGATTCACCAGCTGGACCGGAGAGGAGATTGACAACTGACCTTTGGACATGCTAGAATAATACTGGGAATTCCTTAATAATTGAAAACCAGGGCCAGTGGGGAGTGAGGGTGTAGTGCTTTTAATTTTTAGTGCTGACTTATATAATTGCTTTAGTGAGCAAGTGCCAGGTAACTTAAGTGCAATGTGTTACAGGTAACTTAAATGCAAAAACGACAAACAGTAACTTTCTTTCAAGTGAAACAAGGAAATAAGTACAGTAAGCAATGCAGATATCACTAGTGATCCACAGGAGCTGAGAAGATTAGGTGGAATTAGCATTCCAGGGAAATGACAAGCAAACAAACAACAAGCATATAAACAAAGCTAGATTCAGCAGGCCTGGATCTTGTCTATGCTACAGCAAACAAGGTGTACCAATTTCAGTAAGATACAGTTCAAATATTCAGGCACTATAAACCTTTAACCAGAAATTCCCAGCTCAGAAGGGCAGAGTCCAGCCTCTTCTCCCACAAGAGTGCAGACCATAAACCTTCTTAATGTAAAATAACTGGCCTGAAGCCCAAGTGCTTAAACCAGAACTAATACACTTTAAGAATAACAGACACTGGGCTCTCAATCAGCAGTTCCCAACTTAGAAGGATGAAAGCTACCTGTCCTGCCACCACAGTGCATGCCACAAACCTTCCTAATGTAAAACAACTGGTCTGAAGTCCAAGTGCTTAATCCAAAAGACTTAGAATGATAGCTACACTTTAATCAAGTTACTACCAAGCAGTAATAAATACAATTGAATACTTTCGAGAATGCCTGGATTAGTGCTCAAGTTACACAAACAAAGCTAGATCCAGCAGGCCTGAATCCAGTGTATGCCACAGCAAACAAGGCGCACCAACTTCAGTAAGAAGCAGTTCAGATATGCATGCACTATAAGCCTTTAACCAGAAATTCCCAGCTCAGAAGGGCAGATTCCAGCCTCTCCTCCCACAAGAGTGCAGACCACGAACCCTCTTAATGTAAAATAACTGGCCTGAAAGTCCAAGTGCTTAAACCAGAATTAATACACTTTTAGAATAACAGACACTGAGCTCTCAATCAGCAGTTCCCAACCTAGAAGGATGTAAGCTACCTGTTCTGCCACTACAGTGCAGACCACAAACCCTCTCAGTGCAAAACAACTGGTCCGAAGCCCAAGTGTTTAAACCAAAAGGCTTAGAATGAGTTACACCAAGCAGTAATACATACAATTGAGTACTTTTAAGATGATGCAAAAGTAAAAAAAGTAGGTAGAAACACAAGTACAGTAAAAGCAGATGAAGTTTTTTTTTTTTTCTGAATAAGTGCTGAGATCAAAGAAACAGATTTGAGTGCTGAAACTAGAAAACTGGCTAGTTATAAGAAAAAACTAAGCTAGAAGGCTTCCCTCCAACACAGAAGGGCTTGGGGGCTCAGAAGCCTACAAATAGTCTATACCACTTAACAGGAAAGGCAGGAAACAAGCTTAAATTTTTTTTTTTTCTGTTTCCCAGATGCTCTCTTTGTACACAGTAGGAGTGCCTGAAATCAGAATATGATCTCACTGCACTCAGTTGAGTGAGCAAATGAGATGGGCCCAGAAGGAGTATCCAAACACAAATTTACAAGAGGGGCGGGCAGTTGCAAGGCACTGAAGAGCAGAGTGAAAACTTCCAGTTCAGTTAATATTCCTTCCACACATAGAATGCATTTATAAAGGATTCTGCGGTCTGGGCCGTATTTTCCACAGGCCCGGGGGCTTTGAAGGATTCCACCTCTGTTTTGAGGAGTGTGAAATTTGCCTTAGAGAAGTTTTTCACTATGGTTTTCTGGGCAGGGGGTGGGGTCGGGATGTGAATATCCAGTGAGATTAGTTTATGGTCTGATGTTACCAGTGAGGGATACACTTCTGGTCTGGAGCAATAATAAAGTTCTTTGGTCGGGTTTGGGAAGGTGTCCTTGGTTTTGGTTTTGTCTGGACTGTATTTGTGCCTGGTTACTGTTTTTTTGTGGTGAAAAGGCATCCTTCTCCAGAAATTATGACAGACCAAGAGTCTGAGGAATCTGATTATTCTGCTTTTGAAGAGGAACAACATCGCTTAATTGTTTATGAGAATTCAGATGCAGAGGACTCCATCCCTTCTGCCTCCCTGCCAGAGGACCTTTCATTTGGGGAAACTCTTCATTCCCTCAGGGAAAATTACCAATGGGAATCTCAAGACTTCCCACAGTCTAAGAAAAGACTTAGAAAGTTTCTGGACCTGCCCCAGCACAGACTCCTGGCCATCCCACCTATTTTGGAAGTGGTGGATGATGATTTCCATGAATCCAGATTAGCCCATGATGCCCTGCCTCCTGCTCCAAGTAAACCTAACAGGTTCTACAGAGTACCAGAGTCTCACAAATACCTGTATAGGAATCCTGCTGCAGACCCTGAGGTCATTACACAGGGACCCAAATGAGCTAAGACTAGTTCTGCCAAGAATCCTCTTCCTTCTGACAAAGACTCCAGAGTTCTGGACAGATGGGGTAAGAAAGTATACACCTCTGCAACCTTAGCTATCAGAGGACTCAATTGTCAGTTCCATATGTTAAAATATCAAAACACACTTTGGAACAATTAAAACAGAAGACTGCTTCCTCTCCTGACAGTGCCAATTCAAAAGAGCTAGCAGAATTACTACACTCTGCTTGTCAAGTGGCCAGTCACTCATTACAATGTGGATATGATGCCCTAGAAGCCTCTAGCAGGGCAGCAGTGACAGGATCTGTTGTTAGAAGACATGCTTGGCTGAAAGAACAACCTCTCCCTGGTCATGTCAAGTCTAAACTTATTGATGCACCCCTAGATAAGGAACGCCTGTTTAGGGAAAACGCAGAAGAGATGCTTAAAAAGATGGAAGACAAAGCAAAATCTATGCAAACAGTAAAAGATTTCTTTCAAGTTCAACCTCCCAGATTCAGCAGGAACTTTCCCTCTATGCACTGGGCCTCCCCTGCACCCAGCAGGCAGGGCCAAGGTAAGCCCCGCAGGGACAGAACAACCAGGCCCCTAACCCAGGGCCAGCAAAGAAGGAAACAATGTACCACTTCCGTCTCTAAGGCAGAGAGTTCTAAGCCAAGCTTTTATGGCAAGCACTCAAAATGACTTTCCCTCCCCCCTCTACCCTCCCTTCACTCATCAAAAACTAGGAGGAAGGCTCACCCTCTTCAAAGACAATTACGTTTCTATAACCAAGGACCAATGGGTCTTAAAAATCATTTCTCAGGGATACAGATTCTCTTTTAGTGAACTCCCAATTCCAAGAGAGTACCCAGACCACCCCCCAAACCAGTGGGCAGAGGCATTGAAACAGGTCCAAACTCTAATATTCCAGGGGGCAGTAGAACCTGTCCTTCCAAATCAAACAGGAAAAGGTTTTTACTCCAGACTATTCCTTGTTCTCAGAAAAGAGGGCACTTGGCACCCCATCCTGGATCTATCCAAACTGAACACCTCCTTGGTGGCCCCAAATTCAAAATGCTAACTTTGCAGCAGCTCCTGCCTATGCTAACAAAAAATGCCTGGCTTGTGACACTAGACCTAAAAGATGCCTACCTCCACATCCCCATCAGGGAATTGTGCAGAAAATTCCTGTGCTTCAGAGCAGGCTATCAACACTTTAAGTTCTCTGCACTGCCCTATGGCTTATCTGCTGCTCCCAGAGTATTCACCAAATGCTTGGCCCCAGCTATAGCATTCTGCAGACAGAGAAATATACAGATTTACTCTTACCTGGATGACTGCCTCATTCAGGCAGAGTGCAAAGAAAAGTTCCTCCAGGACCTTCTCTTTGTCAAATCTCTCCTTACTTCCCTAGGGTTCACCATCAATGAGAAAAAATCAAAACAAAACTCCACCAGAAAGATTATTTTTCAGGGAGCTGTGTTAGAACACAGCATCCCAAATGGCCTTCCTGTCCCCAGAAAAGCAGAGCTTCCTGCCTCTCTACCTCACCCAGCTGGCTTCCAGAAGTCACCTCATTGTGAGGAAGTTCCTGCAAGCCCTGGGATACATGGCATCTTGCATCCTTTCTATCTCCTCGCCAGGCTTCACAAGAGAAAACTTCAGTGGTACTTAAAGAACCTTTGGTGTTAAACACTCTCAGTCCCTAGAGACCACACTCCCTCTGATCCCATGTATAAGGGCCGATTTTCTCTGGTGGGCAGAGGCCTGTGCCATGAACAAGAGTCTTCCCTTAATCCTGCTCCCTTCTGGCCAGACCATCACTACCGACGCATCAGACATTGCTTGGAGCACTCACCTAGCAGGCAGGTGTACCCAAGGCCTTTGGAATGCCCATCAACTTTACTTGCACATCAATCAGAAATAAATGATGGCAGTACAAAAGGCTCTGACTTCCTTCCAACCCCATCTCAGGCCAGGGGTCCACCTTATAAAAACAGACAACACCACAGTGATGTGGTACATCAACAAGCAGGGGGGCACCCAATCTTACCCCCTGTGCAGGTTAGCCATGAGTCTCTGGCTTACAGCCACCTCCATGGAGCTACACCTAATTGCACAATACCTACCAGGGGTCAACAACACCCTGGCAGACCACCTAATCAGAAACTTACTGGACCCCCATGAATGGCAGCTCCACAGAGAAATCTTTCTGCAAATCACTCAGGAGTGGGGGACCCCAGAAGTGGATCTCTTTGCCTCGCACCTCAACCACCAGCTGCAAAAGTTCTGCACCAGGGAGTTCCACCTCCTAGCATGGAAGGTGGATGTCTTGACCTTCCCCTGGAACTCCCTCTTTGTGTATGCGGACCTTCCTCTGCCCCTTATTCTCCAGGTTCTAATCAAAATAAGAGAGGAGAGACCAAGGGCCATCCTCATTGCTCCAGATTGTCCCCGACAGCATTAGTACCCCCTATTACACAGCCTGACCTTATAGCCCCCAAAGCTGCTTCCCCTGATGTCAGACCTCTTGACCCCGGAGAGGAGGAAAGTACTGCATCCAGACCTACAGACTCTCAATCTTTCAGCATGGGTTATACACTAAAAACTAACAAGGAGTCCCTGTTAAGCAAGCAGGTCCTGGACATCATCACAGAGGCCAGAAGGCCCAGCACAAGAAAATCATATGCAGGAAAATGGAAGATTCTGCTCCTGGAAACAATCAAAAGGGGGCAGTACCTCCCAACCTTCCATCCCTCTCATCCTGGATTACCTAGCAGAGTTGCTCAATAGTGGCCTCTCTTTCTCCTCTATTAAAATTCATCCCTTGGCCATTTTAGCCCATTAAGATTCAGACCCACCCCTCTTCTCTTATTCGTTGATTAAGCAATTCCTCAGAGGGGCTTCTAATATCATTCCTCACAGAAGGCCTCCCACACCACCCTGGGACCTGAATTTATGTGTTAGAAAACTAACCTTACCTCCTTTCGAACCTGCCACTTCTACGGAATTGAAATACTTCTCATGGAAGACTGCCTTCCTACTAGCTAGCTCTCGGAACTTCAAGCTGTCATAGCCGTTGAGCCCATCATCATTTTCCATGCAGACAGAGTCTCCCTGAGGACTAACCCCTCCTTTATGCCCAAGGTGGTATCTGATGTGACCCTTAACCAGGCCATACACCTTCCCACCTTCTTTCCCAACCCTCAAAACAAGGGGGAAAGAATTCTGCACTCACTAGATGTACACAGGCAACTCATATACTATCTGGACCATACTAAGCCATTCAGAAAAACAGACCAACTACTTGTAAGCTTTGCCCCAGGGGCAGAGGGGAAGCCCATCTCCAAACAAACCATTTCCAAATGGATTTCACACTGTATCCATTTTTGCTACAGACTATATGGGAAACCCATCCCTACATCTATCCATACCTACTCCACTAGGGCAACCTCCACTTCCACTGCCTTCCTCAGAGGAGTACCCACCAGGGACATCTTGGAAGCGGCCACCTGGACCTCTGTCCATACCTTTACAAAACATTACCACCTACCCCTCTTTTCTAAGTCTAGGGCAGGGTTTGCCTTTGCAATTCTGCAGGGCCTCCTGACCCATACCTAGGACTCAACCTATCCTTCCACTCCTTTCCTGAGCTTTGGGAATCCTCCCACAGGTGATGACTGCAATAGTGAAACATGAAGAACACAGTACAGTTGTGTACACTTACCATAAATGTAGATGTTTGAGTGTATTCACTGTTGCAGTCTTGGTTTCCCTCCCTCCATCCCCCATTTAACATCTTCCCCTAGGGGGACACAAGCTTCTCCGGTGGTTTTTAGCCACCAGAACCACTTCTCTCTTTTCCCTTGTGCTTCTGATGGGTCAGGGCAAGAAAAACTGATGTAATGATGTTGGTTGCCTTGATTTATAGCACTGACAACCTGATGTCAGACTACAGGCGACGGCAGCTGGCGCACAAGGTTCATAGATTAGGTTCATAGGTTCATAGATTACTACAAAAATATTGACTCTGGTATTCGAGCCAACTGAGGGCTACCACAGCAGGGATAAACCACAGGTGATGTCTGCAACACTGAATACACTCAAACATCTATATTTATGGTAAGTGTACACAACTGTACTTTCTCCCTGTAGCCAGGTATTTAAATTAAAATGTGATAAATCAAGAGGGGTCAATCTCCTATCCATCAGCTGTATAGAAATGTAAACTTTAGTTCAATGCCAAGTAAACATCCTGAACCTAAGAAAATTAAGAATTTTTCAGCAATGATAGATTTTGTAATCGAGTCTATTTATAGTAAATTTGATGCTAACAGACAAGGTATCAATTATAACTTGACTAGATTAGAATGGCAAGCCCTACAAAGATTAATTAAAAATAAAGAATTAATAATAAAACCAGCAGATAAGGGCAATAAAGTAATATTGATGCATTATACTCAGTATGCTGAAATGTGCTGGGAGCATTTAAATGACAATGAGACCTATAGTAGATGTGACATTAAAGAATATGAAGAGGCTGTAAAACAATTTAATGCTTTACTTCAGAAGGGGTACCGATTAGGTTACTTTTCAAAAGATGATATAACTCAAAAATTTAAGACAGATAATTGTGAAATAGCCAAATTTTATTGTTTACCAAAAGTACATAAGAATATTGATCATCCTCCAGGTCGTCCTATTGTGTCAGCATGTAATTATTTTCTGCATAACATGGGTATATTTTTGCATAGTTTTCTATATCCATATGTTATTAAGCAGGCATCTTTTATTAAAGATAGCTTTGATTTTTTGGAAAAAATATTACCAATTACATGGACTAAGGATATGTACTGGTTTACGGCAGATGTAACAAGTTTGTACACAAGTATAAAACATAGTCATGGATTGAAAGCATTAGAAAAATTCTTGGGAGATAGTCCACTATCGTTTTATATTGTGGAATTGGTAGAATTCTGCCTTAAGAATAATTATTTTTATTTTGATGGACAATTGTTCCATCAGTTGAGAGGCACAGCTATGGGGGCAGCCTTTGCCCCCATGTATGCAAATATTATGATGCACTTTTTTGAGATCGAATTTTTATATCAGATGGAATTTTTTAAGAAGCATGTAGTAAAATATTATCGTTATATTGATTTAATTTTTATTTGTAAAGGGGGGAAACAGGAAGTACATAGTTTTATGGTAGGCCTACAAGAGAATGAGTTTGATTTGAAATTTGATGGTTTTCAGTTTGGAAATAAGGTGAATTTTTTAGATATTACTTTAGAGGGAGGTGAGAATGGAAAGATTGTCACCAAAGTGTTTCATAAATTTGAAGAAAATATACATTTTTGAATGGATATAGTTACCATCCACCGCATCTAATGAAATCTTTACCATATGGTGAATTCGTAAGAGTTAAGAGATTGTGAAATAATACAGATGAGGTGGATATAGAATTAGAGAAAACTTCACAGTTATTTGTTAGAAGGGGTTATGATGCAAAGGAAGTAACATTGTCTTTAAATAAGGTTAAAAAAAGTAATGTATGGAAGGTAAACAAGAAATGTAATAATAATTTTTATAGGAATCAAAAATTTAAAAGTTTAGAAAAAATTTATATGGTAATGACCTATGATTTGTTATCAGAAGAAATCAGTCAGGCAATTCAATTTTATTGGAATTCACTATTCAAATATAAGGATTTGATAGAAATTTTTCCAAAAAATATTGTTTTTTCTTATAAGAGAGGTAGGAACCTTAAGGACATGTTGGTCCATGCTGGATTTTCTACCCCCAAAGTTAATTTAGGCATAGATGTGAAGTTAATGGGAACTTATCCATGTGGGAAATGTATTTCTTGTCAGTATGTATGTAAAACATTTGATTGTATAAATGGAAGGAATTTTCAGCCTTCTGGTAAATTCTCATGTAATACAGAAGTAGTTATATAGGCATTGAGATGTCCGTGTAGATTATTTTATATAGGGGAGAGTAAACGTGTTTTTACAGTAAGGTTACAAGAACACGTAAGAGATATTAGAAATAAAAAAATAGAAAGCCCCCTTGCAATGCATTTTAAAGATTATCATAACAGTGACCCAAAGGGTATGTTTGCTGCTATTTTGGAACACATTGTTTTAGATAAAAATGATGAAATAGTTAAAATGAGACTTTTATATAAGGAAACAGTTTTTATATTAAAATTTGACACTATGACACCCAGAGGCATTAATGTAAAATGCAACTGGAGAGTCTTTTTGTAATTAATTGATAAATTGTTTAATTAACATTTTATGGTATAAATATGTGTTGCAATGAATTTGATAGTATTCTCCTTGAAGGCGAAAGCCGAGGCGCTAGAGAGAGACTATCCAATAAATAAGTGTTGGATCCTGTTTTCTGTCGTTACATTTGAAGAATTTTTATTTATTTTTTATTTTGGTTGTTATACTACTAAAACATCCTGAACCTACCTTTCATGCAACATATGTTAAAGATGATTCAGACCTGAATGTGTAGCTACCTGTTGGGAAAAAACATGCAAGGAAAACAAGCTGAGTTATACTACTCTGGTCAAAGTAGTTAATGTGCTTTGCTGAAATGATGTGTCTCTTACCACTCTTGACAGTATATAGTATTTTGCTGTTGGGAAAAGAAGCAAGCGTGAGTAATTATTGCAGAAATGCATCTTTCTTTCACCAATGGGAATGTAGTATTAATTAACTAGTCCAACTAATGTGATTACCCTATATGTAGGACTAACCAGATATAATGGTTACTCATGTAGTACATTTATGAACCTCTTCACATATCTATATCTAAACATAGTGGCTGATCCCCTCGAATAAACAACCCTGTAGTATTTAATAAAAATTATCCACCCAGTTAGTGAACTAGTTAATATTTTCAGCATACTTACTATAATTGTTACATTTCCCCCTCATGTCTAGATGTTATTAATAATATAATAATTCTGGAATCTGCTGTAAGCAATTACAGTTTTAACCCATTAAATGATGAAATGAGAACTCGCAGTGTCATCTGTCATGGGCACATTTTAAATGATGTGTCTTTCGGCTTTTCCCGGTTAGGGGTCGCCACAGCAGAACTCTGGTCCACTAATGATTAGCAGTAGATTTTTTACGTACCGAGTTGCCGGCTCTGACGCACAACCTTCAACAAAGGTACACCCATTCACGCATGTCTCAACACAGAAGACGCTCTAGCTGAGAATTGAACAGGACAATGTCTTACTGGGAGGCGACAATGCTACCGCAGCACCACTACCCCAGGTTCATGGGCACATTTTAAATAACATACTGTATTTTAAATAACATACTGAATGGATGTCAGTACTGCGGCAGTGGTGCTGCGTTAGCTTTGTCGCCTCACAGTAAGACGTTGTCCTGTTCGATTCTCAGCTAAAGCGTCTTCTGTGTGGAGACATGCGTGAATGGGCGTACCTTCATTGAAGGTTGTGCGTCAGAGCTGGCAACTCGGTACGCAATAATTTACTGCCAATCAGCGGACCGGAGTTCCGCTGTGGCGACCCCTAACCAGGAAAAGCCGAAAGACACAACAACAACTGAATGGATGTCAGTTTTTAAATAAAACTTAGAACACTAAGACAGCATAACAACAGCCCTTTTCACCACTGGCTATGAGAAAAGGGAGACATTTTAACATGCAGAGTTCTTGCTTTCTGTTTGTTTTTCACAGTGTCCTCTGTGTTTCTTTAAGTAGTGTAACAGAGTTTATCTGAAACTTGTTGCAATAAGAAAAATAAGGAATAATCTTTGATAGTTATTATGAGAGTAACTGCATAGCAAAGCAAATTTAGTGAGATTTTATCTTGGTACGTAAATCACCTAGCTAAATGTATTTACTGATCTTTAAACACACACCTTGTTGTCCAAAAATAAAATTGAACTTTATTAAGACAACTAAAACCAAAACAGTGCCTCAGCATCATGTCTTTAAGGTTATAAAGACAAAAGACAATCACTAAAGCTTCAATTAAAAAGATATAGAGTGTGTGTGTGTGTGTGTGTGTGTGTGTGTGTGTGTGTGTGTGTGTGTGTGTGTGTGAGAGAGAGAGAAAGAAAGACAGAAACAGTGAATAAAGAAAAAAATGAATCACAACAAATGAACCTTACCCAAAAATCTCCTCTTACATTTATATCCTTAGATTAATGTATTTATTTTTTGTTGACTGGGTTGATTTCATTATTTTATAGTCTATCTTCAGGCGAAACTTGTGGTGGTACATATGTAGACTGGAGGAAATTATATCAGAGTGGATTAACAGACTTTAATCCCAGTGCACACCTCACGTAAAGCATGAGTCTCAGCTTTGGTAAAGAAAACTGTAATTGATTTATGTATCTTACTTATATTACTGTTGTTATTAACTGCCTTTATGTTGTAGATCATTGTTGGGTACTGCTTTATTTATATGGCTTATTTCAACTTACAGTGTCTAACAAAACATAAACACACATAAAGTTCAAAACAAAGTACAGATATTAAATATATGCAAACAAGTAATAATGTACTGCAGTCCTTCAAGTAAAATGGCTGAATTCCAACATTTATAACTCAAAAGTCATGCTGTGCTGAAATAAAAGATTTCTAAGTGCTTTTTTGTTATATGTGAATTTTGAGCAAAGAAACTAATGATCCATTCAATATAATTAAATATTATCTTGTTCTTGTGGCCTGTGTAATGGCTGCAAATGTTTACAGACCAGCCTACTTCCCCAGTTAATAAATGTTATAATAAAATAAAATAACAACCCATGTAGTTCAGGCAAACATTAAAGATAGCAAATCTAGGCAAGCTGGTTATAGAAATGTGTCTGATGGGACTATGCAAGACAAGTAAGACACGGTCATGAGACCAGCCTTCCTGTGGGGGTGCTGTTCATTTTTTGAGGCAAATTCAGGAAATAGGTCATTTTTTATGTTGATAGTTATAGAAAGAGGGAGGGGTGTACAGAGAATGGGAGCAGCAGCTGGTCATGGTGGTGGGAGGCTGGCATAATGGTTAAGTTGCTTTCCTTATAAACCCAAGGTGCAGAGTTTGATTCTCACGTGGAGTAATTGGCTAGGCTTAAAATACCCACAAAGGCAGTTAGCCTAGTACTAACTCTATGAACCTTTTGTAGGATATAGACACACACACAGACACAGTCCTAATTGTGTCCCTACATATAGGTGCACACACACACTGATACAATCCAAATTATGTCTCTATATGTAAACACACACACACACACACACACACACACACACACACACACACACACAAGCGTGCAAGTGTGTGTGTGTGTGTGTGTGTGTGTGTGTGCAGGTGCATGTATTTAAATGGCTGGAATACCTATCTGTGTGTGTGTGTGTGTGTGTGTGTGTGTGTGTGTGTGTGTGTGTGTGTGTATGTATGGGTCTACCTCGACCCAACGAAATTACATTTCACCGAAATGTAAGTACGCAAGCTGAATATCGTAAAAGTACATTTTTGCCGCAGTGCACTTTTGCGAAATTTCAACTACGCGAAAAGCAATGGGGGCTGTTGCTTAGATCGTGGTACAGTAGGAATAAGGGAATATTCCCTTTTCCCCACTGTAGTGTAATCTCGGAGTGAGAATTTAAAAGTAGGGATGTGTGGGGGGCGCATATGTTTTATTTGTTTTGTCTTTTTTATTTCCTTTAAGTTGTTTTTCACGAAAGTACATTTCAGTAAAAGTACACTTTCGTGAAAAGCAGCCCGTGTACTTAAGTTTTGTTGAAACGTAATTTCGATGGGTCAAAGTAGACCCATATATATGTGTGTGTATATATATATATATATATATATATATATATATATATATATATATATATATAGGTGTGTTTTTAATCAAATGGTGTGAACACTGACATCTGTTTGGACAACATGTTATGACTAACACAAACAGATTGTCGAAAGGCATGTGAGATTGGCAACTCCTAGTTAGGGGAATTTGCCCTATCCTTGGGGACTGTGAGATTTTGGCGTTAGTATATATAATTAGCAGGGGGTGTGGGAGGCACCTTGGAGCATGCAAAGTAGCTGTTGATGTTCCATTTTTTGACATTTTTTATATCAATTTTACAGGCATCAATATTTTATCCATTCGATTAAAAACATCATACACACATACACACACACACACACACACACACACACACACACACACACACACACACACACACATATTTACCACGTGCCACTCTATGTGCTTTTGGTCTTGTTTCCCTGATTTTTCTGTTAATGGCATTTTGTTATAAATCTACTTCATGTAACATTTCTGTAACAGTAAAGCATGAACTGCAGTTAATTTATTATGTTTTGTTACAGCTGTTAAGGACTATACGGTATATATATTGTATAGAAGAAATGTAGCCCTTATTTAAACAAATCCTTTAACTTTACTTTAAAGTTTATCATCAAATTATCAACAATTACCTTTTTTCCCATTTTCTACTTGAGGTCGGGATGTCATGTCAACTGTCACCATCTCTCTCAATTGAGTGTCAATCTCCTACCTTCTGTCACAGGTCTTAGGTTCATAGGTTCATAGGTAGGTACTAGGCTATCTGCCTGAAGGCATTTATAAGCCTAGCCAGAATGTGTTGGCTTTCGCCGCCCCCTTAGATTAGTTTCCTGTGCCACCGTCCAGCAGAGCCATTGAAGTGATCCCAGGGGGGTAAACTTTCTGTCTCCCATCCACTCGTCAAGGTTTCTCTTGAAGAGTGTTAGCGAGGAGCTCTGCCTAATGTAGATTGGAATCTTGTTCCAAAACATGGGAAGTCTCTGGGACAGGAATCTATCCCTCCAGCATGTCCTATTTATTGTTGTGGTGAGGTTCAGATCCCTAGAGCCTGTGCTCGAGGGGATATGGTTTTCTTTAGGTGGAGCATGTCCATCAGTTCTGGGTTGGACATGGCCTTGTATGTCAGGCAGAGATCACCTCTGAGTAGGCGGTATGCAACCGAGTACAGCTGGAGTTTCTTCAGTCGAGCTGCATAGGGCATCTGTTTGAGGCCAGTGATCCTCATGGTGAGGTACTTCTGTGGTCTTCCCAGCTGTTGCAGGTGTCTTGTAAGGTACATCCCAAATGGGGTGTTGTACTCTATGATAGGTCTGATGAGTGATGAGTAGAGGGGCACAATGACCTCTTTTGATCTGGATGCAAACCCTTTTGTGATTAGGTTGGCCACATAGGATTTTCTAACCACTTTGGCATTGTGATTATCAAAGGAGAGATTACTATCTACTTGGGTCCCCAGATCCCTTATTACATCTTCTGTATTTAGGGGACTGCCACCTATGTGGTAGCTTGTGGGCACTTTGTTTTTTCCAAAGGGGGCGACTATGCACTGTTTGGCATTTAGCTTGAGGCCATGATTTTGATACCAGGTATCCATCTCAGTGAGACCCTTTTGGAGGATGTCTGTGTCAGCTGGAGAGTCAATTATAGCCCCTAGTTTGCAGTCGTCTGCAAACTTGGTCAGCCATAGTCCTCCTGTGCTTGCCTGTACCTCTGAGATGTATATGCCAAACAGGAGGGGTCCTAGGACTGAGCCCTGAGGAATGCCACTTGTAACCCATTTAGAGTCGGACCTAGCTCCTGCAACTCTCACTGTGTGGGTTCTGTCCATGAGCCAGTTGGCAACCCATCTTGTGATGTAGGGGTTTATGTTCAGGCTGGTGAGCTTGTCTATAATACCAGAATGGGGAATGGCATCAAAGGCCTTTGCGAGGTCTAGGTAGGCTGTGTGTACCACCTTTCCCTCATCTGTAGCCTTAATAACTGTCTCAAGGAAGTCCACCAGGTTTAGGAGACATGATCTGCCCTTAACAAAGCTGAACTGGGTAGGGTCCAATGTTTGGAGGTTTTCAATGTCTCTGTTAATGGGTTCCATGATGATGCGCTCCATAGCCTTGCAGACCAAGCTAGTCAGGCTTATAGGGTGATAATTCCTGGGGTCTGTTGTCACTAGAAACAGCTTGCACCTGTCACTCTTAGGCTTTCGAATACTGGCCAAGGCTCTTGCCACCCCATAGTGCCTTTTTTAGGCAAGGCTCAAAAGACAAACCTACCACCATAAATAGCACAAGTAACAAAAAACTGAGGGTAATGCTACTCAATGCCAGAAGTCTGAACCCCAAAATGCATGCACTCGAGGCACTCCTCAGTATGGAGAAAATTGATATATGTGCAGTAACAGAAACCTGGTTTAAGGCTCCAGAGAGCACCCCAGCACTACCAGGCTACAACTCATACCATACATTTCGGCCACAGAACCTAGACTGAAATACAAAAGGTGGGGGTGTATCCATATTCATCAAAGATGCCCACACATCCAGATTAGTGGCACAGCACAATGCTTCAGAGATCATCCATGTGCAACTAACAACGGGCAAAACTGCTATTCAAATTGTAGCTTGCTACAGATCTCCCACCATGTCCCAAGACCCCATTCTGCATTTCTGGAAACACTGGGAAACATAAAGGTCCTACCAAACACCCTAATATTGGGTTATTTCAATTACCCAAACATTAACTGGGAGAACTACTCAAGTACTAACTCCCTTGTCCAACATTTCTTAGAATTTATAAACTCAAATGCCCTGGATCAACTGGCCAACACTCCCACCAGAGGTGGCAACATATTGGATCTGGTCATCACCAACATGGGCGACCGGTGTTCCACACCAGAGGTCAACCCCTTGCTGGTTAGATCTGACAATTAACAAATCACTTTGGATATCCACATTCCGCCCCCACCCATGGACAAGGAAACCACCGAGAAAAACTTTTCAAAAGCAAACTTCACATTACGTAAGACTGAGGTGGAAAGTTTCAAAGCCCCCAAGCTGCAAAATCCTTTACTAATGCATTCTACAGGCACCTACAAGACTGCATGGATCATGCTATCCCAAGCAAAACCAAGACTCACTCCTCCAAGGAAAGGAAACCAGTCTGGTGGACCCCTGCCATAAACAAACTATAGAATAGAAGGAGGAAACTAGTACAGAAAAGAGTAAAATCCCAAGAAGGGAAGACATCCCTGATGAGTATCAGCAAGAAACTATGATTCCTCATAAAATCATCCAAGGCGAGCTTCAAAAGAAAAATTGCCAAGGACTCCAAAGATAACCACAAGGCATTATTTAGCTATGTCAAGAATCTAAGTGGCAATGCTCAGATCTGCAGAATGGCACAAAATACACTGAACCGACCGATATCGCCAACATCCTGGCAGACAAGTTCACTGCAAACTTCACCCCCCAAAAGGGCCCATAACCATACCAGAAGAATGTAGTGCACCTGAAATCACAGACACTCAGGTTAAAACAGCCCTCTCCAAAGCCAAAAACACAGCATCAATGGGACCGGATGGTTTCCCAGGCTGCGTCCTACACGAGCTCAAAGACAAACTGACCCCTCACCTAAACACACTGCTCAACCTCATCCTCTCCACAGGCTACATGCCCATAGAGTGGTGCACAGCAACGGTTATTCTGCTCCACAAAGGTGGGGCCACAACAGACCCCAGGAACTATTGCCCTATAAACCTGACTAGACTGGTCTGCAAGGCTATGGAGTGCATCATCATGGATATCATTAACAGAGACATTGGGAAAATCCAAACACTGGACCCTACCCAGTTTGGCTTTGTTAAGGACAGATCATGGCTCCTAAACCTGATGGACATCTTTGAGACAGTTACCAAGGCTATAGATGAGGGAAAGATGGTCCACACAGCCTACCTAGTCCTTGCAGAGGCCTTTGACACCATTCCCCATTCTGGTATTATAGACAAGCTCACCAGCCTGAACATAAAATCCTATGTCACGAGATGGGTTGCCAACTGGCCCATGGACAGAACCTACATGGTAAGAGTCTAGGTCTGACTCTAAACCGATTACAAGTGGTGTTCCCCAGGGCTCAGTCCTAGGACCCCTCCTGTTCAGAATATACTTCTCTGAGGCACAGGAGCTCTATGGCTGACCATGTTCACAGACAACTGCAAACTAGGGGCTATTATTGACTCTCCGGCTGACACAGACATCCTCCAAAAGCATCTCACTGAGACAGATACCTGGTGTCAAAACCATGGCCTCAAGCTAAATAACAAAAAGTGCATAGTCATCCCCTTTGGAAAAAACAAAGTACCAACAAACTACCACATAGGTGGTAGCCCCCAAAATACATAAGACATAATAAGGGATCTGGGGTAATAAGGGATCTGGGGACCCAACTAGATAGTAATCTCTCCTTTGATAATCACATTGCCAAAGTGGTTAGAAAATCCTATGTGGCCCACCTAATCACAAAAGGGTTTGCATCCAGATCAAAAGAGGTCATTGTGCCCCTCTACGCATCACTCATCAGACCCATCATAGAGTACAACACCCTATTTGGGATGTACCTTACAAGACACCTGCAACAGCTGGAAAGACCACAAAAGTACCTGACAAAGAGGATCACTGGCCTCAAACAAATGCCCTATGCAGCTCGACTGAAGAAACTCCAGCTGTACTCGGTTGCATACCGCCTACTCAGATGTGATCTATGCCTGACATACAAGCCCATGTCCAAGCCAGAATTGATGGATATGCTCCACCTAAAGAAAACCATATCCCCTCGAGCACAGGCTCTAGGGATCTAAACCTCACCATAACAATAAACAGGACATGCTGGGGGGATAGATTCCTGTCCCAGAGACTTCCCATGCTCTGGAACAAGATTCCAATCTACATTAGGCAGAGCACCTCGCTAACACTCTTCAAGAGAAACCATGACGAGTGGATGGGAAATAGAAAGTTTACCCCGGGGATCACTTCAATGGCTGTGCTGGACAGAGGCACAGGGAACTAATCTAAGGGGGCGGCGAAAGCCAAAACAATTCTGGCTAGGCTTATAAATTCCTTCGGGCAGATAGCCTAGTACCTACTTAATGTCATTGTCCACATACCAATGAAGACTTTTTTTTGCTGTTGTCAATAGATCATCAACAGCAGCCTAAGTGCCCAAATAATGCCTTGCCTTTCCCATGCTTCCCTCTGTGAGTGACAATCTATGGGCTCACAGGAGATTGGCTGATATCACCAATGACCCACCCTTTTCAGCTGTAAAACCCCCTGAATGACACACCATCCCCATGCCACTGCTACTCCTTCAATGACCTTACAGGCCAAAAAGGCTCCCTCTTCTTTAATGTTTAGAGCAGGGCAGTTAATATATATTAAGTCCAAATCCCTTTTCCCTTAGTGAAGACAGAGTCTTGTGTCACTGTGAGGCCAAATCACGCCTCTTGTCTCTGCATGTTCCCACCTACACGCTCCAACAGCTGCCGCCACTGACTTGGTGGTAAGGCAAGCCTACATCCTTAGTCTAATTGGAATTTGCACAGCAAGGCAGTTGTCACCAACCCTTTTTTTCCCATTTTTAAAGGGGTTAGGGTGTCACATCATCATTTGTCAGTGTGGTCAAATCACCAAGAGCCAATGTTTACAGTACTGAGTGGTTAGCCCTGGCACAGTAGCAACTGTAAACATTAGCCCCTTCCCCCAGATGATCAATCCTCTACTTGAACTTGGGGTATCTGGGTCAGAGTCAGGACTTTATTCCTGTATGCCATGGAGTCAGATTTTATAAGATTAAAATGTGGTTAGGGATTTACCTATGCATTTATTTAATATGTCATTACACAGAGAAAGACAGAAAGACAGAGATTTTGTTAGTGTGTGTGTGTGTGTGTGTGTGTGTGTGTGTGTGTGTGTGTGTGTGTGTGTGTGTGTGTGTGTGTGTGTGTGTGTGTGTGTGTGTGTGTGCGTGTGTGTGTGTGTATGTGTGTGCGAGCGTGCGCTCGTGTGTGTGTGTGTTTTTGACTGTGCATGTGTCTACCCTCTTTTCTCTCCAGATATATATCTATAGCTATATATCTATCTATACATATATCACTAAGTGTATATATCCATGTACGTATATATATATATATATATATATATATATATATATGGTCAGTTATCAGAAGCCTGAGAACACTGAAAAGCTGAAAAAAAAAAAATGAAAAAAAAAGCCTGAAAATTCTAAATCCCGAAACCCAAAAATCTGAAACTCAAAATCCTGAAAATATATATATATATATATATATATATATATATATATATATATAGAGAGAGAGAGACACACACACAGGTGTGTGTGTGTGTGTGTGTGTGTGTGTGTGTGTGTGTGTGTGTGTGTGTGTGTGTGTGTGTGTGTGTGTGTGTGTGTGTGTGTATGTATGTGCACTTTACATGGTTCTGGTTGAATGGCTTGTTTGAGTGACAGCTTTTATTTTATTTATTTATTTTTTTTTCTTGAATTGATTTGTGTTCAAATGTTTAGTAGGTCATATTTAGATATTTACGTATACATGTCTCTTTTGTGTTGGTAGTGCAATATAGGATTTTGTACATATAAGTTTCAGCAGTATGAGTGCATTTAAGGTGTGTGTAAAGATTAGAACTGGACTCTTGTGTCCCCAGGACTACCTGCTTCTGCATCCAGTTGAATTGGTCCACTTATTCCTCCTTGTAGGTGAGAATTAAACTTCACTAGTCTGGGATGAAAGTCCTTTAATCCCTTCATTCCCTGATCAGTGGCCGGAACAACTAATTAGTTTGGTATAGAGATGAGAACCAGATACTATGGAGTGGGCCAGTCTGCAGATCCTGAGAACTAGCCTAATCTCTTCCCCAGTGTCCTCCTTGCTACCTAGATAGATGCTTCTCAGAAGGCACATGCATGCTACCAAACATACGCAGTCTCCAGGCCGGGAGAACAGGTGAGCTGGCATTGGCCATTCACTGCCACCCTCCCCCACCCTGTCCGTCCAGCACCTGTTCCACTAGTCAATCACAGTTCATCTGCAAGTGTTATCCCTCTGCATCATAGGGTTAGAAAATGTATCTTCTATTTAAAATGCACTTGTTAGAAAATGTATCTTCTATTTAAAATGCACTTAACAAATGTACAAATGTTAATTAATGTATTTCTGTATTTCTGTCTCTTAAGATGTTCTGAACCTACTTCTTTTTATTCCATGGAGTTGCTGATGTAGGCAGCAGTATTATCCACAAAATTTTGTTTAAAAAAGATCAAGAGAGCAGCAGTCAGTTGATTAGTTTTAAATGACTATTGTGGACTTGTCTCATTGTGGAATGTAGTAGTTTATCTTGATCTTGATAAAGCCTGATATTATCAGGCGAAAGCGCTTGATTTATTGTGTTTTATTGTGTTTTAACATTACGTTTGGCATTGAATAAAAATTTTTCAAGGATTATTTGGCTGGATCCACTGTTCGTGGTGTTTTCTTCTTTGAATGTAGTAGTTTACTATCTGAAACAATATCAGGTGGTTAATACAGAGTATTAATGCTATGAGCAGTTTTCTGTATTCCAGGGTTTGATTCTTGCAGCCTCTAACTTCCTCCTGTGTGACTCTGAGCAAGTCGCTTAACCAGAGAGTACTCCAGGGCAAGGGGGCCAGGCTCCAAAATGGTCTGCTGAACTGCATGCCTAGTGATTACCTATGAACTTAGAAAGTCCGGTGTCAGAATGTGGATTGTAGAGTTGAGTCAAGGCACTTGGCCTTGATCCTGGAAACATATCTAGTGTAGCCAAGTGTTTCTAATGTCTTTGTTAACTGATACATTTGTTTCATCAGCTTGGATTTTAGTACTGTCAGTACTGCTGCACTTACATGCTGAAACTACTTAAGTGTAATAAACTTTTTTATTATTCTTATATTTGAACAGGTAGATATTCTAAAATGACTATTAAATGAAATGTAAGACAGAGGGTTTCTACCAGTTAGTTACAAGTGTCACTGGTTCACAGGCAAATACTAAGCTATCAGTCTGCAAACTATTACAGGCTTAGCAGATAACCAGAGAATTGAATCAAACCCTGTACCTTGTATTTCTGAGGGTAAGAGCTTAACTGTTATGTCAACCCACTTCTGGCAAGCTAGAAATCAGTCACTGTTTTTCATAATGAAATTATATATATTTGTCTTAGTCATAATATCTACTGAAGGAAGTTGTAACATTAATATGAGTTTTCAGACAGATATTCTCTAACAAAACAGCCTACACAAAAAAGTGAAATTGTTATTTTACTTGTGGCTAGAGATGTTTGTAAGATTGGTATATAACAGTGTTTAGGTCAGAGATGGAAACATCCTGTAAGGATAGATGTGGTCTTGTCAACAGGCAAAACCTAAGTGCTTCCACCAGAATTAGATAGCAATATTATTCTGCAGTCTTTTTAACCAGGAGTAGTGGTCTGTAATCCCACTAGATCTTTTTAATTGTATGGAAGAGCATTAATCTAGTCTTTAGTGTATGAAACCACTTACCAGAGGTAAAATTTCCTTTACCTGCATGTAAATCGTTTACTGGCATATAGTGAGTCACCTGAGACAGCTGTTTTGTTATCTTTCTTTGAGTGGCAGCCATGTCACGAGCAGATTTGTGGTGACATTCATCTTGGGATATTTTACACTGTCATATCAAACTTGACTTTTAACAACAGCTATGTTCTGTGTTGTCAAATGGCAGAATTAGTTATGTGGACTTATTTAAATATTAAGGTAGTGACATGTGCAGCCAATCAGTTGAAAGCGAGCAGCTTAAAAAACAACTTACTGCAGTTAATGTTTTTAATTTTGATATTGTATTAACATCTGAGCAGTATCAGCCCCCTCGATTTGGAAAGGCTATCAGTGACACAGTTGACAAGGGACCGTGGGGCAAGGAACTTCCTTAAACCAGTAGGGACTGGAAAGTTCTTTACCCTACCAGGAATGACAGGATCAAGCATGACCTGCTTCACCCGGTGACACCTCTGGGGTAAACAAAAGTAGGTGTAACAGCAGTGATAGCCGGGCAGTGACTGTAGAAACTGAACTCAAGCAGAAGGAAGCAGTGTTTGATTAGATAAAGAGATGAGGTGATTAGAGCTTAAGCAGAAGGAGACAGTAAGGAGGTTTGTGATCGACAGAGAAAAACATAGATTTATGAGGAATTATTATTTATTTCTCAGCTGGGTAAGTGAGTTGATCCTTCAAAGATTCATTTTAGTCAAGTCCAAGATGACAAGGTCAGGGGTAAATGCAATAACTTATGAGCAGTGTACAGCAACCAATCAACCATCACAATTTGGAGGATGGGCATGCAGATGTTGAGGTAACATGCAAACATTATGAAAACAGCAACCAAGACTGAATTCCAGACCCTAGAATTCTGAAGAAAATCTTAAGAACTGTGGCACTTGAGCTGCAAATGAGAATTAAAAACACAACAGTGAGGCAGCAGAGTGAAGGGGCAGGCAGAGGCAGAACAAGAAAGGGGCAGGGGATTTGCATAATGGTTAAGGTGTTTACCTCACAGACACAAGGTACAGGGTTTGATTCTTATCTTCTTTGGGTTGGGAAGTTTGGCTAGACTTAAAATGGCCTGTGAGGGAAAAATAGTGTAGTGCTACTCTCCAAACCTATGAAGAGAGAAAGAGAAAAACTCATAACATGAAAATAATGGAGCCCACATGGTGACCTAAAAGACCCATATTCATTTAATGACATAGCCACTATAAGAGCTGACCAGAAAGAGAGAGGAATTAGGAGGAACTGGCTGCCCCTTGCTCACTCGAGGGTGATGTGGGGGAGGACATGCATCCGGGAGGTTCATATAACATCATTTAGTCCCTGGTAGAGAGAGGAGGTACCTGCCTACAAGTGAGGCAGGGTTAATTGGAGGGTTATTGCACCCAAATATGAAAATAAGGATTCAAGATCATGCCAGGTGTATGTCCACCCCTTTAGTATTGCTGAAACATATGCAATCAGAGGTAGGACAAAAATCTCTGTTGGCTGCCCGGGTGGCAATCCAAGTAGCAGCTGGCTGTTAGCTCTCAGAGGAATGAATCAGCATTGTCTTTCAGTTTCTGGCTCTCGGGATTACTGAGCTCATGGCTAATGCAGCCAATATGATCCTCATCCCATTCTATGTTTTGCGACAGAACTGCACTGATGCCTGCCACAGAAGCAACTAAAATCGATGAATTGTTTAGACAAGTCTGTTCAAATGCTTGTGGAGGATACATAAAACATGTCTGGGAATAGTGCTTGCTTTCCTAGCCCCCCCCCCCCAAAAAAAAAAGATAGTCTCCTTCTGTGTATCCCTCTGGTGTTAGATTGGGATGAAAGTCAAGGTACAGATTGCCACAGTCATTTGTTTCAAGTTACTGCTGTCAAATATATATAAAGCATGTCTTCTCACCCTCTATCCCTAAAAGACAGCCACTTTCTGTCCACCACTCTCATTTTAGACTTGGACAAAACTGAAAGACCAGACATTACACATGACATGCAGGTAAGCAGCATTGCTCCTAACCACTATCCCCAAAAGATACTGACATGACATATATAAACTTCTGCTGTTTAATAGTAAGGAAATTAGAAAAAAAGTAAAGATAGCAGTAATGTAGTCTAACTTGTTGCTCCAAAAGAATGCACTGCCCTGCTACTGAGACCACTGTGCACGTATCTGAGCAGGGGCAGTTATATACTTGGTGGGGTTCATGGCACAGGCCACTACTAAGCCTACATGAAAATCCAGTTATTCAGCCTGGGCTGTGGCAGCCATCGGATCTCCAGAAGTTCTGATTATTCCAGTTATTCAGCCTGGGCTGTGGCAGCCATCGGATCTCCAGAAGCTCTGATTATTCCAGTTATTCAGCCTGGGCTGTGGCAGCCATCGGATCTCCAGAAGCTCTGAGTATCTGGCTGCTCTGTGGTGCATTTTGTGGTTTATTTTTGAATGATAATAACTTGTAAATGGTTTATTTTTAACTGCATCCCAAAAGAGGTATGCATGTACATTGTAGTCTCAACAGCTCAACAGGTGAGAACAGAAAGCTGTGGGTTCTATTCCTGCATTACACAGTTGGGCTAAATCTTCTAGTACTGACTTTACAGTGCAGCATAAGGGGGGGGGGGTGCTTCACTCCTGAATGTGCTGTCCTTTGGATATGATGTTAAACTGAGATCCATACAGTTTTACGACATGCTTCTTTTTTGATTTTGTATGTAATCTTCCACAGAACGCATTATAACATTCTATTTATTTAAAGTATTATTCACTGCATCCTTCATGAACTCTATTTTACTTTCTTTTGTCTTAATAACCCTCTCTAAGAAAGGCAGAATAGTTTCTTTGCTGCCTAAACAGCACTGTCTTTTAATTAAAGTATTAATATAATCTAAATCATGCTTGCATACTGTTTTCACATTTCAATATTTGACGACTGTTTCTGCAGAGTAGAATCAAAATCTGTTGTTGTTGTTGTGTCTTTTGGCTTTTCCCGGTTAGGGGTCGCCACAGTGGAACTCCCGTCCTCTAATGATTGGCAGTAGATTTTTACATGCCGAGTTGCCGGCCCTGATGCACAACCTTCAACGAAGGTACGCCCATTCACGCATGTCTCCACACAGAAGATGCTCTAGCTGAGAACTGAACAGGACAACGTCTTACTGTGAGGCGACAAAGCACCCCCACCACAGTTCAGAATCAAAATCTGTCTTAAGTGAATAAAAATCATCTTTCATTTTCACCAAAAATGTTGTTAAAAAAGTAAGTACTCTGTTTTATATTTATTTTTTATACTTTATCCACTAACTTTCCCAAGAACTGCAAAAGGGATGCATAGTTGAATGGTGTTTGCATAAAAGACATAGCCTCTATAAAATATCTATCAAAACCATTCCTGTAAGTCTCTTTATACCTTTTCCTGTCCTAATATAACTCCTGTTTTGCTCTGTGTCCATAACTGTGTGGATAGTACTAGCATTATGCTCAAGGGCACTTCTAGGAAAATATATTTCAGTCTTAATCACATCTTCGTATGTGTGGCCTTTAAAATTACTAATTACTAGATCTCCATAAGAAGGCAATTTCCTAAATATTTTAATATTGTTACCAATTTTACTACTTGTTTTGATAATATTGCAATTAAAAACTCCCATAATGACAATATGCATGTTTATAATCACATATGGTAATATAGATTCAAATAAATACATTCTCTGAGATGTACCAGTCTAAGCATAAAGTACAACAAGCTTATAAGATGTTTGAAGTAGGGTGTATCTAATATAATACATCTCCCAGGGACTATGACAACTATGCTATGTATTCTGAAGTAGGTGTATATCTAATATAATACATCTACCAGGGTCCGTGACGACTATGCTATGTATTCTGAAGTAGTTATATATCTAATATAATACGTCTACCAGGGTCCATGACGACTATGCTATGTATTCTGAAGTAGGTGTATATCTAATATAATACATCTACCAGGGTCTGCGACGACTGTGCTATGTATTCTGAAGTATGTGTATATCTAATATAATATATCTACCAGAGTCTGTAATGACTATGCTTTGTATTCTGAAGTTAGTGTATATCTGATATAATACATCTACCAGGGTTCATGATGACTATGCTCTGTATTCTGAAGTAAGTGTATATCTAATATAATACATTTAACAGGGTCTGTGATGACTGTGCTATGTATTCTGAAGTAGGTGTGTATCTAATATAATACATCTACCAGGGTCTGTGACGACTGTGCTATGTATTCTGAAGTAGGGTATATCTAATATAATACATCTACAAGCATCCGTGACGGCTATGCTTTGTATTCACTGAAACTGCAGTATAACATTTGTTAATGTAAATATTGATTGCATTAAATGCGTTGCCCCCCTTCTCCTGTCAGACTATGAACGACAGCCACTTATCATGTGCAATGCTGATGGTTGTGATGGGAGGTAAAAAATAAATTTTGGCCAGCTTGTTATTCTTATACTGCATGAAAGTGTTAGATATGGTGATTGATAAACAAATAAGCACTGCAGGTGGAAGTAAGGTAGGAGATGAACATTTTGGATTCATATCATAACACAACCAGCCCATTATCTGCAATGAGTCAAAGACTAAAGAAGCTGGAGAGGAGGAAAGAGTCCAACTAGGTATTCCTAGACTTTGGAGAAAGCTAATGACAGGATTTAAAGAAAGGTGATTTGAACAGCCTTTCATGGTTCACAATCCCAGAAAGACTGGTCAAATTACAGTAGGCTATGTACAATGACATGGCACAAGTACAATAGGGTTTGGACTCACAGGGGGGTTTCCTGTGATAGTGGGTGCAAAGGGGTGGGAGTTTGGCATAATGGTTAAGGTATTTACCTTATGAGCACAATGTGCAGAGTTTGATTCTCACATAGGGTAATTGGCTAGGTTTAAAATGTCCCTAAAGGGCAGCTAGCCTAGTACTAATATATGAACCTATGAAAGCCGGATTAATAAATGTTTAAATTGAAACAATGATAAAATAATCAGTTACTTTCATTCACAGACACCCCACCTCTACTCAACAGTTATATCTATATTGCATACTTTAGAAGACTAAAATTAATATTGAAAACAGTCTTGGCATCTATGAATGAAGTCCAAGCTATAAATCAGTTTTCTCTTCCTATTCTAACTTACAGGTTTGGGATGATTAACTGACCCCAACAGGCATTGGATCAGCTGGACAGGACAACAAGAAAAATACTTCATGCTTATCAATGATACATAAAAATCAATGTATTTATATAGTCCTCATTCTGAAGCAGGTATGGGGCTCCTCAAAACTCATATAGATCTGCAATTGTAGGACTGCATACATGTCTGCTGACTTCACCACGTCTAAACACAGTGAAAGTTTTAAATCATGAGGAAAACAAGTCTAAGATGACTTCCCTGCTTAGTTTAGCAGAAGCATATTGGGATTAAGTGGGAACGGAAATTAAACTAGAAGCAGACAAAAATCAGGCAACAACTGAATCCATCCATCTATCAATCCATCTTCAACCCCTTTTCCCATTTTGCACATGGGGTCAGTGTGTCACTTCAGCAGTGACTATCATCTCAAGCCAAGGTTTACACTACTAGGTGGCTAGCCCTGCAGTGGTAGTTCATTGGTACCACTCACTCCCACACACACTCACACCTACAGACAATTTAGAATGGCCAGTCCACCTACTGCATATCTTTCAAATGTGAGAGGAAAATGGAGCACCGGGAGGAAACCCACATGACCGCAGGGAAGACATGCAGACTCCACACAGAAGGCACAACTGAATGTGCCAAAAAAACAAAACAAAAAGAAAGAATATAAGGAGAAGGATCAGATGAGAAGGCAAGATGTGGAAAAATATATAAATATAGTTGCAAGTACAGAAAACTCTTGGAACAAACGTGTGTTGATTGATCAGGATCTGACACAGGAATGATTATGGAGAGGTGAAAATTGAAACCAAAAAATGAAAGGTTAATATTAGCAGCCCAGGATATTGGACTACATACACATTGGTTTAAAAAGTCCATTGAACATGTGGAAGAAACAGGTAAATGCAGGTTCTGTAAACCAGAACTGGGAACAGTCGCATATCTTGTTGCTGGGTATGATACACTAGTAGCAGAGGGCCTGTATACTGAAAGGCATTGGAAACATGAGCCACAAAGCACTGCAGAGAATAATGATGTTTATATAACATGGGATCAACCGCTACCAACAGTTCAGAAAACAGATGTGAGAAAACCAGACAGTAGTCCATGAAAGGAAGACAAAAGTAGCATTGATCATTGAAATTGCTACACCCAGTGATTAGTGTCTTATGTACAGAGAGACACAAAGTCATAAAATACCAGGATGTGCAGGCAGAAACAAGGGCAATGTAAAAGAAGGATACCCACACTGTTCCAATAGTAGTAGGAGCAATAGATCTCATAAAACAATTCACAGTCATATTTAGATACACTAACAATACATGTAACTCTGTATAAATTGTAGGAGTCAATTCTGGACACATTGTAGGTGCAGCAAAGAACACTTTTGGCAAACATCAAAGATTGAAACAATAGGAATTTCACAAACTTTAATCATACTTTGACTTAAGAATGGGGACCATTCCCATCATGGTATTAGAAACTCAAAAGACTTGGAGAAAGTAAACTGGTTCAGGCATCTGATTGTGGCAAAAATGGCTGAAGTTAACTTTGTTTTACTCAAACAGTAGCTATGATGAAGTACTCCAACTCAAAATCGCTTTAGTCCTACAAAATCAAAATAATGAGCAAAACAGCAGCAGTCAGTCATTTTTCTTCACAGTTAATCCCATACCCATCAGTTATAGCTAATCCATTGTCTGTGTACATCTTACATGTCTAAAAGTAATGAAACTGAAAAACAAATACAATAAACTAATAGCGAAATGTTCAACTGCATTCCACATAGCTGGTCATTAGTAACACAATTATCCCAACATTATTACTGGACATGCCATCCACTGCCCATATCTGGTTGCCTGCCAGGAATTAAAAAAAAAATATACATATATTTTCACATAACCCCTACAGCTGTTCCCAAGAGTGTTTTTTCCACCATCACCATGTCCATCTTGATATCTGTTGATAATTTGTAGTCTTTGTACTACATTTCACCCACAATTTACTTGATTATTCTGAGAGTGTTGATGGAGAAGTACAGAGAATGTCAGAAGGAGTTGCATTGTGTTTTTGTAGACTTAGAGAAAGCATATGACAGGGTGCCTAGAGAGGAGTTGTGGTATTGTATGAGGAAGTCAGGAGTGTCAGAGAAGTATGTAAGAGTGGTACAGGATATGTACGAGGATAGTGTGACAGCGGTGAGGTCTGTGGTGGGAGTGATGGATGCATTTAAGGTGGAGGTGGGGTTACATCAAAAATCAGCTCTGAGCCCTTTCTTATTTGCAATGGTGATGGACAGGTTGACAGACGAGATCAGACAGGAGTTCCCATGGACTATGATGTTTGCAGATGACATTGTGATCTGTGGTGAGAGTAGGGAACAGGTGGAGGAGACCCTGGAGAGATGGAGATATGCTCTAGAGAGAAGAGGAATGAAGGTCAGCAGGACTAAGACAGAATATACGTGTGTGAATGCGAGGGAGGATAGAAGAATGGTGAGGATGCAAGGAGTAGAGGTGGTGAAGGTGGATGAGTTTAAATACTTAGGGTCAATAGTTCAGAGTAACGGTGAGTGTGGAAGAGAGGTGAAGAAGAGAGTACAGGCAGGATGGAGTGGGTGGAGAAGAGTGTCAGGAGTGATTTGTGACAGACGAGTACCTGTACGAGTGAAAAGGAAGGTCTACAAGAGGGTAGTGAGACCAGCTATGTTATATGGGTTGGAGACAGTGGCATTGACAAAAAGGCAAGAGTTTGAGCTGGATGTGGCAGAGTTAAAGATGTTAAGATTTGCACTGGGTGTGACGAGGGTGGACAGGATTAGGAATAAGTATATTAGAGGGTCAGTCCAGGTTGGAAGGTTTGGAGACAAAGCCAGAGAGACAAGATTATGCTGGTTTGGACATGTGCTAAGGAGGGATGCTGAGTATATTGGGAAAAATATGCTAAGGATGAAGCTACCAGGTAACAGGAAAAGAGGAAGGCCTAAGATAAGGTTTATGGATGTGGTGAGAGAGGACATGCAGGTGGTTGGTGTGACAGAGCGAGATGCAGAGGACAGGAAGAAATGGAAACAGGTGATCCGCTGTGGCGACCCCTACTGGGAACAGCCAAAAGAAGATGATGATGATTGTGTAGATTGTGGATGGGACAGAGCAGAAAATACATAAATTGAGTGGATAGAATGATGTGTACATCACCTCCTCAGAAGGATGTCACAGCTGTGGCTGACTGGCTCATTCTTTATTTTAAAGTAAAAATGCTGTTGTCAGGTTTCTTTACTTTAAGTAAATACATACTCATAGATCCATTAATGAGTTATCTTTAGCCCCCTTTGCCCCATGGTAAATCTGCCACTGATCTGGCCTCTGTACCCATCAGTTATAGCCAATTTGCTAAATGTGTACACTGCAGATGACTGATTATGGTGAAATGATAATGATGGCGATGATGATGATGGTGATAATCATAATAATAATAATAATAGTGGCAATAATGAAGTATTACATCTTATTTTACACAAATGTGTACTAGTCCTGAAAAGCCAGATTAGTGACTGTAAACTGAACAAGCATCAACAGCATCAGTTATTTTCATCAACAGGCATATCCTACCCCCACCCAGCAGTTATAACCACTTTGTTAGGTGCTTTGGGCATCAGATTTGGTAAAAAAATAGTGCAATGTATTTTAATTTTGTTCAAGACAAACAGCCACCACAGATTAAATTATTCCAAATTGCTTCACAAATATCACATTAATCCTTTAAAGCCAGAATAATGTGCAAACAACAGTTAGTCATCCCATCACAGACAGCCTAGCAATTTGTATATATTACTCTAATTCACTTAGATAGTTACTATAGCAACAGGTTTTGCATCAGCATGTATTGTCTAATGAATAACAAGCACAAAAGTCTAATGTTAGGCATTGTTTTCATCATTTACTAGTAAATCAAAAGTGTTACGAGGAACAGGGCATGAATATGAAGCAATACCAGCATAAAGACTCACCTCTTACCACTACTGATGGAACAGCTTCTCTTCACACTGCAGATATTACTTATGCTTTTTACTTTCAAATTTATTGGCTTATTACTCATTTCTGCCCATGATCTTCCTAATTCACTTTCCAAGCAAATTGTGAGTAGATCTCAGCAGGAAGGTTGCTGTTATAGGTATCAGCAGCTATATGGCGCTTCTCCTGGAAAACATACCTGTCAGCCTCTTAGGTCAAAAATTATAGAAAAAGTCAAATATAATGGGGGGACAAGGGCTCAAATTTAGGGGCTTATAAAAATGTGAAAGTTGGTAAAATAATATCTTTTGTATTAGTATGCATTTTTCTGAAAGATACAAAGTTTGAAACTGAAATGTCAGTCATTATTTAGTGTTTGCAATCCTCATTAATTTGCCAGAATAGACCAAAAATAGTAAGCAAAAAGCTGGACATTCTGTGCAATTCCAAACCATTGAGAGGTATGACTGGAAAGGATGTGTATGTCTTCAGGTGAGTGATATTCCTGAAGCATATTTACATACATACTCTGGATGGATCTCTGTTAGAATGTCGAATACTCACAACATCAATATTCATAACATCAAACCCAGAAGACTGAAAAGGCACAACATCAAAGTGCCACAACACCAAACCTGAAAAGATTGACTATAAAAGCTTTTGCAGGGGGCATGCCCTCACACCTCCTGCTACTTAAATATATGAACTTCAAGATCACACTGCAGCTGGGAATTGGCCAAACCCCAAACCCAGCGGTACAGCGATCTCACACAATCACTCACCTGCATAGTTTGATCATTTCAATTTTAGTGTTATGGCACTTTGATATTGTGCCTTTTTGATCGTCTGGGTTTGCTGTTACAAACATCGATGTTATGAACATTCATCGTTCTAACAGGGACCCATTCTGGACATGTCTTTATACTGCTGATAGTTCCAAGAAATCCTGTATTGCATTTTTATTTTGCATATTTCTGGGTATCAGTAGTGTATCCAGCCTATCTCAGTGACTTGCTTAGCTCACTCCAATGTGGCATCAGCTGTTTCAGTGTAACTGGCCATCTCCCTGCACAATACATTGTTCCATGATTTACATACTTACAATACATTGTTCCATGATTTACATACTCACAATACATTGTTCAATAATTTACATACCCACAATGCATTGTTCCACGATTTACATACTCAGCTGCTGCTTGTAGGACTTCATGTTCCTAGGAATGAGACGAGCTTAGCTGAGATGCTAACATTGTACTGTGGTCTCAGCTTCTCACATGTAATTGACTATGATCCTGCAAAAAAGATGGCTTCAGGAAATTACACATGATGTGAAAACTGTGGCAAGATTAGATCAATGATCAGCTTGGCTCCTTGATGAGCTTAGTTTAGATACTATCACTCCACTGTATCCTTGTCTGCTTACTGTATAATTTGACAGTGTTCCCACCCTTCTCCTGCAGAAATGGATGACCTGGTATATTTATCTATTTGGATGTTTATTAATTAGGTATATATATGATGGTACAAAACCCCTTTTCAACCACAACTTCAGCCACTGAGAATAGACAGCTGTACAAAAATATAAACTAGCAAAATAACACTGTGAAAAAGCAACTAGAGAGTAATACATGTTGTGGTACCTATATATCACTAAGTAGAAACTACAGATTAGTGTTATATTAGCAAACTGAGAGACACCAATATATTCAGAAACCCAAACATGCATCATAAATAAATAAATAACTATGTAACCTGGTTGAATCAGGATTCTCTAAGCAGAGTTTAATGTAAATGGAAAAAGTTATTCATGTAATCTACCCCCCCCCCCCTATTAACTTTCTTACTCTACAGACAGGGCAGCAGCTAGGCAATTCTTCTTTAGTCTGGCATACTTTTTTCTTCCGGCACAAATCATAATTGCAACCCAGCAATACCTGTTATTAATACTTACCTTACTCAAACTTTCATATCTTCCATTTTGCTGTGTTCTTAATTGGAATCTCATAATACCTCTTTCAGACTTTTTCACTCAAGGTAACATTTAGCCTGACTACTTTTGCTTCTCTTCCAGTTACATAAGGCCAGATTCTAAACAAGTTACTGTCAGTGTAAGTGATTTTGGAATCGGGGCCACAGTCTCCAGTTCAAGTAACATAAACTATCTACTCTTGTTTATCAAAAACTACTTTCCTAATTACCTCCTTCTCTAACTTCCTGCTCTGCTTTACCCCCTTTTCACTCACTTTCTATCCTCACTCACAGGTTGGTGTTGGTGTAATGGTTAAGGTGTTTGCCTCATAGACATAAGGTACAGGGTCTGAGCCTTAACTTTGAGTGGGAAATTGGCTAAGCTTAAAATGGGCAGCTAGCCTAGTAATTAGCTATGAGCTATGAAGTGACCTTAGGTGACATCCATAAAGTACTCCTTGAAGGCTTACTGTTGCCGAGGCGCCAGATGAATACATTTATTTTTTCAGTGGCTGTTGCTGTGTGGTTCGTTTTTGTGGTGAAGCAATTTCCTGGTTGGTGTTGTTATTTCGACATCCATAAAGTCTCTGAACCCTCCCCCCACAGCACAACCATAATAACCTCACAAGTGCCTCCCTCAACACTTGTGGTATAAACAACAAATGGACAACCACTGATACTTGGCTGTGATTAAATTAACTCCGTATCATTGCTTTAACAGAAACTTGGATGAAGGATAACGTTCCTAAGACTATATTCAGAATAATTATTATAAAGTGAATGACAACAGACCAGAGGATCATGGTGAGGGTGGATGCTAGTCTATGTATCAAACTAAATTCCACTCTAGAAAATGTAACCTGTCCCAACAGCAGCAAAACAAATGCTAAGGCTCCAAACTGGATATGTTGTCACCTTACACCTGGGAAAAAACACATCTGACTATCGCTATGGTCTATATCCCCCTTCCCTCCTCAGAAATCATCAAACCATCATACAAAAAACATACTTCAAATTTTCCCAGACATCATTCCAAAAAATGTCACACTACTGGGTGACTTGAAGAGTAATACCAATGTCCCTGAATCAAAACAACTGCAGCAAAATAGATAAGCTGATAAAAGAATCCACCAGACCTAACCTTGTAACAGATATATGGCATTTCTCCCCGGGCCTCCGCTGAAAACAGGCTCTGTGGAACCTAGTCGGACTTTCCCGGTCAACAAATGATAAATAAAATAATAATAAAAAAAAATATCATACCACATTAGACCTTATTATTACTGACTTGAAATATAGATGTACTTCAGTTCGTATACTTCTCAACAAATAGTCAGCTCTATCATTTCAAAATGGTCATTCAAAACTACAAAAATACCTGCCTATGTTTTTTAATATAACTATTCCCCATAACATAAATTTCTACCTCTAACTAATACACCAACATCATTACACTGGACATCTAACATCATCAGACTGGACATCTAACATCATTAGACTGGACATCCTTCTACAATATTCTGGACCAACAGAGACACTTGACTACTTCCCCCTCAAAACTCACTAATCCCCACCACTAAAGAAGACTCAGAAAGGACCATGTTCTTGGCTAAACTCAGACCTGCTAGTAATGATGAAGGAAAGGGATAACACCTGGAAAAAGTGGAAATAAAATCTAAGCGACCTCAACCTCCGCCAAATCTGCCTTACTCTGAGAAAGAATAGTAGAATAACAACTAATGCAGCTGAGGTGCACTACATGCGACAAAATAAACAGTCACTACCACCCAACCTAAGGTGTCCGAGAAAGAAATAAAACATCTTGCAAAGCCAATCGCTAACTTCTCCCCAGGTTCTCAGGCCTCCTTAAGTAAGAATTTGCCAAACTTTGTAAAAGGATACAAATCTTGTTGTACATCCCCATACAAGACATTACTGAGAAATTTGTTGCCACTAATCGCACCTCAGTAGAAGCACAAACTAATACAACACCTCAGTAGTACCCTTTAGCAGAGTGGGCAGTACTGCCCTTTAACAGATTGGACGCTGCTACCCTTTAGTGGAGTGGACAGACACATTTTACTTTTCAGCAATAACCACCAATGAAACAGAATATATGTGACAAAATCTAAACACATTTATCGCTAAACTTAGTTGCCTTCATCCCACCTTCCTCGGGAAGTCAGCCAAATTTATTACCAAACCGCTTATTCATATTTTAACCACTCTCTCACATCAGAGATTGTTCCTTCTTCTCTCGAACATGCCATTCATTATTATTCGACTTCCCAAAGTCGCATCACTCAGACATTTTAAAGACTTTTACCCCATCTCAAATATAGGCTCAAGTGAAAAAAAATTAAAAACTACTTTATCACTAGTTATTCAAACACATTAATAGCTACGGACTACTGTCTGACCAACAACATGGCTTTGGAAATGGCTTAAGCACTACTATAGCACCATATTCTACAACCAACAGTATTTACAGTAATATGAATGAGGGACATGTTACAACAGGAATCTTTATGGATATGAGACAGTTAACCATAAATTATTGTTGTAGAAACTCAAAAGGCTCAGCTTCGGGGACAACACCTTACATGGTTTAAAAGTTTTCTTTCAAACTGATCCTTTCATATCTGTGCAGATAATGAATATTAATCAGTTGGCATACTTAATACTATAGTACTGCAAGGATTTGTTCTTGGCCCCCTACGTTTGTCACTATTTATCAATTATATAGGTCAATGATATAAGATAAAATCTACCAAAAGAATAAATCATTTAACATAAATGATCTACCAACACTAAATCTCATTCCTTATAAAGATGATATTTTACTCTTAGAAGCCAATAAATCCCATATTGACTGTCAAGCATAGCTTTAAGCAAGCTTCATAAACCTATGCAAGTGGACAGCATATAAGAAGATCCTTCTCAGTCCTATTAAAAATAACATTGTGCTCTTTGCCATCCCTCAAAAAGTTTCTAAGTTACCCTTTATCTATCTGAAAGGCACATTTGATAATAATATTTCAAATGTAAATGAATCCAAGTACCTAGGCCTAAATCTAGATCAGTATTTCACTTTCTCACCTCGCACTGAAATATCACAAACAAAGTTATCTCTCATCTCAAACTCTGTTATAAGATTTATCATCTCCTTTCTCCAACAGCCAGGGCTGCTGTCATTAAAAATGTACTTTGACTCAAGTTTGAATGTGGTCCTCCCTTGCTATAATTATAGTCCTTCTGTAATGCACAAAGGATTCACTTCACAGAAAACACATTGTTAGTAGATCTGCACTGCTGGTAAATCCCTGGACACACCATTGCAACCTCATTAGGTATTTCCGCTGGTTACCAGTTACTGACAGTGCTTCTTATCTGTTAAACTGTCTCCGCTTCAAAATCCCACAGATTTGCTACAAACATTCATTAAAGTATCATCATTCAGGGAACAAACTTACTGCCTAAGAAGCAGTGAAGAAAAAGCGTTACTCTTGTCAGACTGCTCTTCGAAAGATTGATAGATGAAAAGACATTTTTGTGACTACGTCCTGTCTCCTGGAACAGCCTACTGGCTGAAATTAAGGCAATATTCACCCTAAATGACTTTAAAAAGTAATAAGAAACCATCTTACGAAGGAATCCAGCTGAATATGCTTTAGGGACACTGTATAACTACTCTACGAAAATGAGAACAGTGAAATGGTACATCTATATCATAAATTGTAACATTGTAACATTGTTTGACTTAATGACTGTTTAATTATTTAATACCTATGCCTAACCATATATACTTTAATTGTGTATCCATGCCTCATTATATCTACAGCAATTACTTCACTGTTTGTTCATTTGTGTTATATTGTTCAGTCTTTTCTATTTATATATTTGTATATTTGCTCTGTTCTGTGGAGCCTAGGTCATGGCTGAACAAGGACAATAGACCAGCCCGCTTAGCTGGTCAACAAATAGTAAATAAATACATAAATAAATAAATAAATAATGTAATAAAACAATTTAAGTTGTGTTAGGTCCAAGACACTTGCAATACACCGGGTTAAAGAGGTGTTCTGAAAAAGCGTGTCTAAAAAGGGAGACATTAGTAAGGTTTTGATATGTGAAAACAATGGCATTCTTTATGGAAGGTGCTAATTTTGAGAACGCTCCTTTAGTAACATATAATGTGACTGGAGGTTTCTTTAGTGTATATGTGCTTGTGTCTTGAAATTTTACTGATTAAAAATGGGAGTTTAGTATGAGTTTGTTGGGAGAAGTAGACAGAAGTTATAGTGTAATAGTTTAAGTAAAGTTGCAGAAATCGGTGAGGTGCTTTTTCAGTTTCTGGGGTATTTTCTGTAGGCAGAAGTAGATCACAGTGATGTGTGCAAGCATCTAAGTGTAACAAACCTACACATTTTGCTAACTGTTCTTTGTAGCATATATATTAATGCTTTGTGACCCGCATGGTGAGATTTGTGAAAGGGTGCGTTCCTTCTTGTGTAAGGATATTTTTACAAAAGCTTTATGTTATTCATGGACGACCGTACTGAGCAATTTATAAAAGTTTAAGATGCTTAACAACCTTAGCTGTAGTAATTTTGGCATGTTTATGGAAACATATTTTAGTAGATTATTGGTTTCTAAAAGGTGGAAATAGACTGCGGTTCTGGTATGTATAGAATAAGTTATCTTTATACAGTAACAATGTTAGTTCCACTGCAGTTCGACCAAAATCTGACATTTTTCTGTGTATAAGTATAGATGTAGTTTTGATAATGTGATATTTACTGAGTTTAAAGACATATAACTAGCAATGCTGAAATGTACTTTACAATTTATGTTTTTCTTTTCTTATTCAAACACATATTTTTGCTCCTTTTGTAGAAACTAACATGGGTGCTTGCTTTGGCAACTCTTATTTCCACATTTGGGTCATCATTTCAATATGGATACAATGTTGCTGCTGTAAACTCCCCGGATCTGGTAAGTAGACAAAACATCTTATAATAAAGCCAACTTAGACTTGACCTTAAGTTCTAGTAAAAGCCTTGTAGTTTTTTTTATTTGTCTCCATTATTCATTGAATGGCTGTTTATACTGGTCCCTTTTCGATTAAAGGATAAGAAGGGCACAAATGTAATAAAACGTTACACACTCAAAATATAGGAATGGTTAATCTTTCAGATGTATAGAGACTGTCGTACTGTGTTACAGCTTTCAAAGCTGTAAAACACAGTAACAAGCATGGCAAATGTTCACTTAGAAGTGCTATACTTCTCTCTCTCTCTCTCTGTCTCTGTAACTGGTAATGCATGGGGCAGGTAAAGCTCTCTATGACAAAGAATTTTGATCAGATTTCGTTATAATATCAAAGTTGTTATAAGTTCTTAAAATAAATGTTAAGATTCATCTCTCAAGCTTTGCTTTGTTACAGTCTCAAGGTGAATTGCTGGAAATCCATTTCAATGTAAAACAACTTGGTTGTGATCAAACACCCAGCCATAATCCTCTGTATTATTTCAAAGCCCTGTATGCTGTTCATGGGTCAGCAACGCATTTTGTACACGCATCACTACTTATTCATAAGTAAGAACTGGACTATGTTTTCTTGTGATAGGTATTTATTAGATAAAATGGGTGAAACACACAGTATAGCACATAGGACAGCAAAACCTTTTACACATTTTTGGTGAAAAATTGCACCTCAGGAAGTTTGTACAATGGGCAAGGTGTCAGTAGGGGTATGGGTAAATGTTGATGCTGCCCCTAGTGTGCTTTCATTTTAGTAAAAGACAGTTTTCAAGTTAGAGAAGTAACCTACTTCTTCTTCTTTCAGCTTTGTCCCGGTTAGGGGTCGCCAGAGCAGATCACCTGTCCGCTCATGATTGGAAGTGGAATTTTTACAGTGTCAAGTTGCCAGCCTGATGCCCAACCTTCCACAGAAAGCACACACATGCACACACTCACACCTAGGGTCAATTTAGAGTGTCCAATCCACCTACAGCATGTCTTTGGGATGTGGGAAGAAACCGGAGCACCTGGAGGAAACCCACGCAGCCACAAGGAGGACATGCAGACTCCGCACAGAAGGCACCCCAGCCTAGGATCGAACTGGAGAACCTTTTGCTGTGAGGCAGCAATGTTAACTGCTGCACCACCGTGGCCGCCCTAGGGAAGTAACCTACAAATTACGATAAAGACATTCATGTAATTCTAGGATGGTAGTGTACTTAACACACTGCAGTTTGTGTCCAGCATTTTATGTAGGAAAAACGTCCAAGAAACTTAAGGAACATATTTATGAACATTTCTCAAATAATCATAAGCAAAAACTAAGTAATGCACTTTATAAACATCTTAAAAAAGACAATGCACATAAGTTTTTTGGTTTTTGGTTATTGAGCAGGTTCACAGAGATTTGTGAAGTATAGTCACAGAACATTTGGAGAAATGTGAACATCAATAGCAGCTAACATTAGATGCCACTAGTTTTCTTGGACTTAATGATGCTTGATCCATTAATGCAGTCTTGAAATAGATGTAATTATTAAATTAAATTGTTTAATGTGAATGTTTTTACTATTGATGTATTTTGAACATGTGACAAGGTTTTTAGTATTTTTAAATGTGATTTTTTTTATCCATCTATTGTTCTGACAAATCTCCTTGAAGTGGAAGAAAGCACTTAACAGTTGTAATAAAACATTGTCCTGGTTATTCTGGCTGTTTGAGTTTGTGCATTATGCAAGTTTTGTTTATTTTAATTTTTAAAGCCTGTCACCTCATTGCATTCTGAAAACATATGCTCCCAGGTACGTTATCGTTCCCTGTCACACCTCCAACATTTGCCATCTACCTGAGGAAAAATTCTTTGGAGTCTGCTTGGGGTATAAAAGTATTTATGAAAACACTTCCAAGCAAAACTCCTAAACCTTATAGACTTTTTTGCATATTTGGGAACCATACATATCTCCTCCCATTGTTTCTTTGTGAATTGCTTATCTGATTTCTCTTCCCAGCCTTTTCTGACCTGCTCTGATTGACTCCTATGGTTATCATGCAATATTTTATATGCCCTACTAATTATCCCAATTTTAACAGTAGCTTCTCTAATAGATGCAACTAAAAACTCAACCAGTGCTGGTCTTCCACATTGGATTCCGCTATCCCTTTTTTGTTTCCTATACTCTAATATTAATCCCTGATGGGGAATGCAGTCTGTAGCCTGCAGTCCAAATGTCTTCTTGGCCTCTTCCCATTCTTTTAGTAATACCTTAGTTCCTTTGACAGCTTCTTCCAGTTAATTCCGGTCTGCTCTTACCTATTCTCTGTACCCCTATTTGCAATCATCTCTAGCAGCACAATCTCCTTTGTCCACTCTGGTGTTGGCTTAGTTCTTAGTATACTTTCTGCTACTTGATTAATGTAATAGTTTGTATGACTGTTGTTATTCTTATTAAGGATCTGCATCTAAAATCATACTTTCTCCTTATTTCTTGAATTTATTTATTTGCATTTGTTTACTGGGATAGTCTTCAGGGGTGTAAAGAGCCCTGTTTCAGTGAAGGCCAGGGGAGAGATGCTCCATGAATAATAGGTAAACTTAGTATATACATAGTGAGAATACAATGCAGTGAGTACATTTCAAAAGAATATACTATAGCAATTGGATATGTTACAGGTATAATAACAAATTGGCAAAAGCAAAGCAGAAGAGGTAAATAGACAGACATTTATAGCTGTTCCTGCAGTCAGAAACAGCTATAAATAGATAAGATGCAGAAACAGTAAGGTTTTCAACTGTTATTAATACATAGTAAATTCTTGAAGGAAGTGAGCATTCAGTAAAGGCTGTTAGGTTTTGAAAGGAGGAGACAAGGTGCAGGTGCAATTCCAGACAGAAGATAGATAGTCTCTTGAGAGGTTTTGAAAGTGGCCAGATTTTGAGTAGTCCTGATAGCTAGTGGTAGGCCATTCCATGTTTTGTGGCAACTGAAGAAGAAATAGAAGCTGATCAACTGGCGGGTTTGGTTTTTGTACTACTAACAGGTGTTGATTCTCAGATCTGAGTGGTCTACTTGGATGGTAGAAACTGAAAGTCTGGCTAAGAGCAGGTCTAATGGTTTAAAGCTTATTTTATGTACAGTTGTTAGTTGCAGGTGGGAGAGGTAATGAGATAGTTCAAGCCAGTTCAGAGAGTGAAAAGCAGTACAGTGGTGGATAAAGTGTTTCGCATTAGTAGCGAATTTGATGATTATGTGATACTAAGTCTCAAGTTTAGCTTTTAGGGAGGATTGAAGATTAATAAGTAGTGGAGCACCATATAAGAGAGAGGGTAATAGGTAAGAGGAATCTGGGACTTGTTTTGTAGAGGTATTCAGGAAGTATTTATGCCTATAGAGAATTCCTAGCTTTTGGTGAGTTTTACTGATACTGTGGTGAATGTGTAGGTCAAATATCATATATTCATCAATTATTACCCCTAATATTTTTGTGTAAGAAACACCCTCAATTCTAGTATTACTTTGAGACATAATGGTGAATTGGGCTTTATTTAAGGGGGTGTCTTCCTAGGAGTGAATAGCATGAGCTTGGTTTTGCTTGGATTAAGGGATGAGTGATTATTATACATCCAGGTCTTAGTGGTGGTGAAGACCAGTTGAGTTATTTTATTGTAGATCAGAAATGGAATTGGCAGAACATATAATAGTCAAGTTGTCTATGTATTGAATGAGCTTTGCTTGGCCTAGTGATGAATGAAAACTATTAATGAAAATGCTGAATAGTAGGGGCCCTAGTATGGAGCCTTGGGGAACTCCAGTAGAGGTGTTAAGATATGGAGAGAGGGAATGTTGCCATTTAACTGCCTGATGCCTGTCTTCTAAATAATTTGAGAACCAGTTATGAGAGGACGGGGAAAGACCAAGAATACAGACTTGGGTTAGAAGTAAAGGGTGGGAGACGGTGTCAAATGCCTTTGAGAGGTCTAGGAATAGAAATGAGACAATTTTAACAGTGTCTGTAGCTCTGTTGTTTCCATAAAATATATGAGGGCAGTTGTAGTGCTGTGACCTGGCCTTAATCTGTGTTGTGTGTGAAATAGGATTTGGGTGTGAATCAGAAAGTTTTGAATTTGGATGTGTATACATTTTTCCAAGATCTTTGAGATGGGGAGAGAATGGCTATTAGTCTGAAGTTAGAGATTTCAGTATTATTACCACCTTTATGAAGAGGAAGAATAAATGTTTTTTTCAAGACTTTGGGAACACAGCATTCTTGAATGGATCTGTTAATTTTCCCCCGGCTTCATCATCATCCCTTTCCACATTCAATTGTAGCTTTCTGCTTGCATTATGTATATGAGCCTTAACTGTGTAGCTTTAAAATATCCTTTCAAATCAAGCAATTCTAAACCACCTTATTCCATTGGAAGAATTAACAAATTCCAATTTAAACTTGCCCTGTTGCCACACAGATAAAATCTTTCAACTGTTTATTATTTACTATCCACAATTTCTCCACTCGTTAATAAAAATGTGCCTGACCTATGCATAAAACTGAATGGACTAAATATATTTTTACTGCTTGTATCTTTCTATCCATATCCATAGGCAAGAGCTTCCAGTTTTTCAGTTTTTATATTATCTTTTTGTTTAGTCTCTTCCCACATATCCTTAGCTGTCATAGCAGAACCCTTTTTGACCCATACTCATAAATACTTCATTTTATCATGTCTCTGTAAATATGGGTATTGATTTTACAGCTATAGCCCTTGTTTTATCTTCATTAATTTTACATCCCCAAAAATCTTAGAACTGTCTCAGAATGTTCCACAACACTGACATATCCTTTTCTGATTTCATCTGGTAAAAATGATGTTTTCTGCAAATAAAGTCAGCTTCTTTTAATTGCTATGCCAAATATAACCTTGAATTTTTGATTTTCTTATTTTCTTTTCCAATGATTCTTAAGTATAACACAGTAACAAAGGGGAAAGAGAACACCCCTGCCTGGTTCCTCTATTCAGACACAACCTATCAGAGAGGAACCCTCCCACTTTGATTTTAGCCTCCAATCTCTAATACATCCCACATAATTAGCCTTACTACTGTATCAGGGAATGCAAATGCTTCCATTGCCCTACTCATATAATCACAACTTATTCTGCAGAATGTTTTCTATGAATCAAGACCCACCAACAACAGTGGTATTTTCTTACATTCTGCTTCCCTGTGGATCATCATTGTTTTATTAACGTTAGCACATTTGCCTCCCCTCCACAAACCCACATTGATACATTTCTATCAATTTTGTCAATACCTTTGCCATTTTCTAGCCATTCTAGACATAAACACTTTATTAATCATGGTTTAAAACTGAAATGGGGCTATGTGAAGCTAGATCACATGGGTCTTTACTGTCATTAGGTATTATAGCCACTACAACTTTTTTCCAGGATGTTGGGGCTTCCCCTCCTTTTAAAAGCCTTGTTTCTTCCACTGGAATACCATCGATCCCTGCAGATTGGTTATCCATCACTGCTTTTATCTCATCTCCTCTTAGCTTATAACTGTCAATTGTTGAGCCTCCTCTACCTATAACCTTGGCATAAAGTCTTTTATACATTTTTCCATTTGTGCTTTTTCTTGATTTCCCCATTCCTCTGCTTTATACAAATTTTCATAAAATTTATGAAGTATCTGTACACATTTAACAGGATCTCTGGCTATTTTTCTTGGGTTTACTATCAAAATCTCAAAGGCAAAATATTTTGCCTTCAAAACACCAAGCAAAAATCCTAAAAATGAAAACATCATCCAGCCTATATGTCGAACGTCATATACACAATGTTTGACATTTGACATACCAGACTTCCAGTTTTGAAAGTTGGTATGTCCTTTCATGTTTTAGCAGGGGATCAAGCCCCCCTGCACCCCCTATGTGGAGGGCTGTGCCCCTACACCCCCTGAAAATTATATATACCAACTCTGAGATCGCACTTCAGTGAGGAAAGGGGTAAGGTCCCTGATCCTAACTGTACCGCAATCTCCGTTCACAATGCCAAAGTCATAATAATGAATCAAGATTTACGTTTGTTATTATGAAGTTGAATTTATCCAATTCAGCATCATGCAACCTTGAAAACTGCCTTTCACCCACACTACGTTCACAATCCAGCCTTAGAAATTTTGATTGTAAGCCTTTTTCTTGTTATAGGCTCCTTATGTTTGGCAACAACCCTTTCTAATTCCTCTTGTGAGTCTTTGTGCAAAAAATTTGATGCTGTGAAGTTATTATCAAAAAACAGTTGCTTAACAGCAATCTTTCTAAACTCATGCATATTATCCAGGTACTCACTTATTTTCTCTTTAGCACTCTGCAGTTGTGCCTGTTATTGTCCTGTGAGATTCCTCTTATTCTGCAACACTTTAAACCTTGTCAGCCCCTCTAAATAATTCTTGTTACTTCTTAACCATATCTGTTTTTCTTTTATTTCTAACTCCACTTTCATTCTATCCTGCTCTTCTGGAGTACCTTCTATCTTTCCTAATAAGTCCAGAACTGTCTCCACTACTCATTCCACAAATTCCTGTCCTTTTTATATGTAGGTGTGGAAGCACCAGAGTCCAATCTCTACTACATCAACATGCATTTTCATCTCAGCTATTATTGGCACATGATCTAAAATAGTCATTGGATATGTGTCAAAGCTCCAAAATAAATGCATACATCCCTGTGACATATAAGCTCTATCTAGTCCAGCTCAGTTATTGCACCCCTGGGAACAACATGCAAATTATCTCCAAGTTCCCACCACTGAACTCACGTCTTCCATATCAAATATTTTCACAAATGTCTTCATAAATCTACCTGTTTTGTTAGACCTTCTCCTCTAGCCCCCAGCCATATCCTCATTGTTGCAAATCAAATTCCAGTCTCCATCTATAAGCAATATTCCCTGCTGAAAGCTGATTATCTCTCCTCCAATCCTCCCAAGCTCCACAACAGCATTTATATATGCCAGTATAATACTCATCCCCTGCTAGTAGCCCCCTACCACCACAAATCCGCAATTATTTTCTTTTTCCTCTTTTATAAGTATTGGTGCTTCACTAGCAATTAATATACATATTACTCATTTCCTTTGTTGTTGATATTCTGTTGAATATCCATCCTGAAATCCTTTCTTTATCAAATTCACATGCTAATTTCTTTCAAAATGTGTTTGCTGTAGCATTGCTTTTTGCACTCTGCATTTCTTAATTTAATTAAATATTATTTTCTTTTTATCCCTAGAGTTCATAGATTAGTACTAAGCTACCTGCCCTTGTGGACCATTTTTAGTCTAGCTAATTACCCCATGTGAGAATCAAGCCCTGTACCTTGTGTCTGTAAGGTAAACACCTTAACTATTATGTCAACCTCCTGCATCCATACCTGTGAGACCATTCACATTCCAAGACAATATGGAAAGTGTCACCATTATGATAAAGTGTCATTATTCCCACCTATTATATATATGAAAACATTTTTAAATGTCTATTTCCAGCTTTTGCGCTACATGCACTCACTAATGTTTGGCAGGTTGATCGTTTATACCATTTTTTTCTTATCATCTCCATTTAAATCTATGTCACATTTTAAAAAATGTTTTGTTTTAACGAAAACCCTCAAAAAATGTCCTAAGAATCCACCATAACCTGTTAACTTAATATAAATCCACACAACTATGCAGATCTTCAAATAATGATGTTTAACCCTCCTAATAGGAACAACTGTCCCAAACAGACAGCTACAAACACATGCCTTATCTAACCTAAAGTTAAGGTTATCCATGCTAACATCCATGTTACTTACTGCCTATGTTCCTACTTACACTAATTGGTGTTTTTATCTTTATTCCCTCTCAGACATGAAAAACAACTTTCATGCTTTCAGAAAACAAGAAAGCAGTCCTTTGGCTTTTGTTTATTGCTCTATAAACAGCTTACCACCATTGAAACATAAGGAAAAAATATATCCCTCAGCTGCAGGCTTCTAAAGATGAGCTGAAATTTTTACTGCTAAAGGAAAACTTTGTTACATTCAGTGTTCTCTTATTTACTTGTTTGTATTTAAAGCTTGTCATAGATTAAGCCAAGGGTCTTAATCCAGACATTCACCTATACAAAATTAAGGAAAAACATATCAGCTCTTCATATATTATGATCTGTGTAATTTTGCATCCCAACCACTTCTTCAATAACCCAAGATTGCAGCATATTAATATAAACATGCTTTTGTCTAGCTTGTTTTCTCCTACATTTTGTAATACTAAAAAATAAAAAAAAATAAAAGGCGTCTGTTTACTTTAGTATATTTATCACATGCAATAATAACTAAAATTGTTTTAATACATGCAACTTATATCATGAAAAGTTTTAAGGAAATTCTGTTGACAACAGAAATGATTTTACCTGCGGTTACCCCTTTCTTTCTTTTCCCTTCCCCTAAGTGTCCTTTCAAACATTAATGACATGAAGTGAGGCAAATACCTTTCAGTTCTCCAAAAGTTTAACAAAGAAGACATAAGTCCATTTTTCACCTTTTTCTTGTACAGTCATATTTCACAGATGTGACTGATGCTTTGTAGTCTCACGTTTATTCACTAATTTCCATGTTGCTGATCTTCTTCCTCTTCATCTCCATCTCCCAGATCTAGACTCTGGTTCAATTCCAAGGCATTTCTAATTCTTTTAGTCAACGTCTGTGCTTTTCTGTGACTCTCAAGCATTTTCTTTAGGAACAGTGGAAAAAGTTTCACAGGCAATGTTTCTTTGTGTGTTTTATTATCAGAAGAATGAGAACCAGAGTCCACTTGTGATTGATGGCTCACTTTTTGTTGGATAAACTTTTGTATTTCCTCCTTGGCCTGTTCTGCATCAAAAATGACATTGATCCCCCAAGAAAAATATTGTAAAGACAGCTGGATACAGCAGTTTGAATCTCATACCTGCCTCTTGACATTCCCTTATTGCTGAGTTAAATTTGTTTCTCTTCTACCTAGTGTACAGTGAATAATCATTTTCCATGAACACTTTACCGTTTCCAGCTTTTAACACACATTGGCACCATTTTCTCAGGATCAACTCTTTCTGCTGGTAGGGTTGCATCTTTACTAATATAGGTCATAGCTGCTTTCAAATTGCCATATTTGGAGCATACACATGCTATGTCCTTTCAATTAACATACTAGTATAGTTATTTATTTGTCCCTTCATAAAATTAATGAAGTCTGTTTGTTTTAGTGTCTCTTGTACAGCAGAAAATCTCTTCTTGAGCAGTCTCATACTCAGTCGCCTTTTCTTCATTTTGACCTCTGAGTTTTGAAATGTTATCATCTTATCTGAATATCTGTTTAAAACATCTTCCATTTTTCCAGCTTTTTATTTGAGTTGATATACTCCTTCAGTGTTTCTTTTATTTTAATGAGCTCTGAGCACATTTGACTTATTTTTCCTGTAGATTATTGGAAGCCATGTCTTGCACCAAGGTTGGAGCTTGAGCTGCATTTTGCTGAACAACTGCAGGATTCTTAACCAATCAATGTTTTCTCATCACCTTTTCTAGCTGATTATGTTTCAGGCTGTTTTAGGCAGTAACTAAATTTACTGAAAATGACAAAGAGTTCCTGGCCCTTGTCTTTCAGTTTCTTTTTTACACTGGGAGAGCTGAAATTAAGCTGTTGATCAGTGTGCAGCCATTTGGAAAGTATTAGTTTCTCATTCTTGGCTACTGCTCACCTGTGTATACCTTCTGCTTGGTGTCCCCTTCTTCTCCTTCTCCTCCCTCTCACTTCTCCCCCTTCCAAACTCACCCCAGTATGTTGCATGACCTCCTTCCCCTCTGCCTCCTTCTGCCCGTTATTTCCTCCCTTCTTCTTCTTCACTCCTGTTCTTGCTCATTTCATCATCCCCTCCTCCTTTTGCCTTGGTTTGTACTTAGTGCAGACATTTTCACTAAAACTAGTAAGTGGCTTACATCATCCAGGTAACTGTGGTGATTAGCATGTGACTAAAGCATTGCATGATGATGTCATACAGTGGCCTACACTCTGTATTGTTCATTTGTTATTGCTGGATCAGTTCATGTACCTGTCACTGAGAGCCTAGATTGTTTTGCTGCATTGGACGAGGAAGTATGCAGGATGGATTATAGATACATTAACCATGGTAAAATGAAGGAATTGACTAGGATAAGAATGTTTTATTACTGGAAAAGCAATTAATTATTGAGTTTTGTTCTCTGCAGATGAAACTGTTGCTGTAGTTTATTATTGACTGCTCTAAGTGGTAAATACATTGACAGTGCTTTCTGGTTTAATATGTTTTTTTTCCACTACTGCCAGGCTCAGTTGGTCTTTCTATAACTTTAGAAGTGTTGGGTTAGAAAAACAAATCCTTTCATTTATCATTTGTTAATCAGGTAAATGCTTAACTGCTGCTTAACGACATGTGACTTTAGGAAGGAGACACATGGCTTGTCCTTAATATTATGAAATCTACAGAACGCAAGTTTTTGCTTCTCTAAACATTGCTGTAGTTATCTTGCATCATACCATCTTGTCCATGCATTGGTCTTAAACTTCCTGGGTCATGATTTGTCCACCCTCTATACTAATTATAAACTTAATCAAATACAAATTTAATTTAATTCAATTATCCTTTGTCCACCCATTTCTCGCTTAGGCCTTCTAAATGTTTTCTTCACGGCTCGCCATATTAATAATGTTTATGCATCAATGGCTGTTATTTTGGGGGGGTACAGTTTATTAATCAAGAAGTATCAGATGGGTGTATTATGCTGCAAGTAACTCTGCTTCTGTCAACTGGACAATGACAAAAAAGACCAAAAGTATAACAGGCCATATTATTTTCCTATTATACAAACAGGATAGGAATACGCTGACCAGCATATAGACACACAAGGGTGAAAACCCAGACAGAATGTGAGGTGGAGAGTTAGAACCATTGTGGTAAGTGTGGGCTTCTGGTGTGATTGAGGGGATATACTGCACAGGCTGGGAAGGTAAGAAGATAGGAATGGAAACTGAGATATGGGGTGGGCAGGAACTTAGGAGGATATAAGTACTCAGAGAAGGAGTAATGAGGAGTTATGAAGAAGAGAAGAGTGAGTGGTGGAAGCAGCTTTGGGACTGGTGGAGAAAAAAAGGCAGGAAACAGACCAAAGAGCAAAGGGCAGATGATGGGTATAAGAGTATTCTGCACTTTAATATGAGGTTGTTTGGCTAATGTACAAGTCCAGCGTCAGTGAATCTAAGAAGAAAAGCTTCACTGTTACAAACAAATACATAACATTAAATAAAATTACAACTAGTTTTAGTCTGTACTATTTTATTTTTTCGCATATGCATAAACAACAATAAATTCATTTAACAAAATGTACACACACTGATAACTCAATGCTGGAAATAATACACCACAAGGAAAAAGTTAATTACTCCATCATCACAGATTGAGACATACTATCAGTAGTGATACAGTTGGATACAAACTATCAGTAGTGATACAGCTGAATGCAAACTATCAGTAGTGATACAGCTGAATCTAAACTATCATTAGTAATGCAGCTGAAAAACTATCAGTAGTGATGTAGCTGAATGCAACTATCAGTAGTGATGCAGCTAAATACAAACTATCAATAGTGATACAGCTGAATGCAAACTATCAGTAGTGATACAGCTGAAAAACTATCAGTAGTGATGTAGCTGAATACAAACTATCAGTAGTGATACAGCTAAATACAAACTATCAGTAGTGATACAGCTGAATGCAAACTATCAGTAGTGATGCAGCTGAATACAAACTATCAGTAGTGATACAGCTAAATACAAACTATCAGTGGTGATACAGCTGAATGCAAGCTATCATTAGTGATGCAGCTGAATACAAACCATCAGTAGTGATACAGCTGAATGCAAACTATCAATAGTGATGTAGCTGAATACAAACTATCAGTAGTGATGTAGCTGAATACATACTATCAGTAGTGATGCAGCTGAATGCAAACTATCAGTAGTGATGCAGCTGAATACAAACTATCAGTAGTGATACAGCTGAATGCAAACTATCAGTAGTGATGCAGCTGAATACAAACTATCAGTAGTGATACAGCTAAATACAAACTATCAGTAGTGATACAGCTGAATGCAAACTATCATTAGTGATGCAGCTGAATACAAACCATCAGTAGTGATACAGCTGAATGCAAACTATCAATAGTGATGTAGCTGAATACAAACTATCAGTAGTGATGTAGCTGAATACATACTATCAGTAGTGATGCAGCTGAATGCAAACTATCAGTAGTGATGCAGCTGAATACAAACTATCAGTAGTGATACAGCTGAATGCAAACTATCAGTAGTGATGTAGCTGAATACAAACTATCAGTAGTGATGTAGCTGAATACAAACTATTATTAGTGATACAGCTGAATACAAACTATCAGTAGTGATACAGCTGAATATAAACTATCATTAGTGATACAGCTGAATACAAACTATCAGTAATGATACAGCTGAATACAAACTATCAGAAGTGATACAGCTGAATACAAACTATCAGTAGTGATACAGCTGAATATAAACTATCATTAGTGATACAGCTGAATACAAACTATCAGTAATGATACAGCTGAATACAAACTATCAGAAGTGATACAGCTGAATACAAACTATCAGTAGTGTCTATGTTACAATGTCGAAATGTCAAAAGAGTGAATGCTCTTACATTGATATAGAATAACCGAATCTCCTAAATCTTGAACGGCCAAAACAGCGATTTTTTTCCCAGGGAAAATTAAGATATTAGGAAGGAGTTGAGGATGTGTCAACAGGAGGAGGAGGTGAAGGGGGAGGAGAGAAGAGCAGCAGGAGGAAGAGAGAGACAAGGAGAATAAGAAGAAAGGAAGCAAGGAGTGTTCAGCAGAGTGAAGGACTAGTAGGAAGGATTAGGGAGTATGTGAAGGGAGAGGTACAGTCCGGGGGGCAACTGACACAGATTTGGGGGGGTTGGAGTGGTATGTATAGGATAGGGGAGTGATAGCACAGGAAGAGCCACATCTGAGATAGAGTGTGGGGGTGCTGGAGGGATATGTATAGGGTAGGGGAGTAACAGTACAAGGAGAGACACATCTGGGATAGAGTGTGGGGGGTTGCAGTGATATGTCTGGGAATGGTCAGGTACTGCTCAGTATGGGGCACGAATGGCACAGATTGTGGGAGACTGGAGTGATGCATCTGGAATAGGACAGCCTACAGTTAGAAGTAGTGTTATTATGGGGTATGAAGTGAGAATAAAGAAGACAGCCAGTGTAGAGGCAGAGAAAAAAGCATTTTAGTGACTTTGCCATTAACATGATTAAAGGTCTTGGCAAGGATGGTTACAAAGAAATGAATTTTGGCACTTAGATGTTGTAAGACATGAGAAGAAGTGCTGTAGCCTCGATGTTAGAATGCAGCATTCATAGAAGTTGTATCTCTGGCACCAGCCAACACACAGAGGATACAAAGGAGTAGGGAGTATAACATCTGTCTGCATCTGTAAGCACACAAAAAGGGTTTGGCACTGTTAGGGGTATGGAAGCTGCCACCAGTGAGACCATGTCTAGATCCAGGTGATGCTCAAAGCCATGTTGCAAATGCATGTTTCATTACTGTATGTTTTAACTAAGATGGAAGCGAGCAAGCCTGTCATGAAAGCAACAAAGAACAGCATGAATGCAGTCATTATGCAGGAGGAGAAAATCTCTATAGAAAATATCAGAAGAACAAATAAGGGCAACTCAGAGCATGGCTGAGTAGTAAGCAAATCTAAGAGCCTGGGGAGGAAGATGGGGAGCTCCAAGCAGTGATGCAGGATTGAAGGATGGTCATTGGCTGTATTACAGAAACATGAGTCCATGTCATGAGGCATGAAACATGGAGCTACCACAGTATATAGCTTGTTTAGGAATGTCACAAGGGGAGGGTAATAACAGAATCCATCTTTCGCTTCCAGCTTTCAAACTTCCTCTCCTGAACCACCTGTTTAAACCTCAGCAGTTTAACTGCTTCTCACATATCACATAACACTCATCTCTTCCACTTTTATTTATTGGCAGCACATTTTATCTTGCCAATTATCGTTTATCCCTTGAACATAGTAGCCTGTACATAAATATGCCTTAATAATCAGTTGTGAATATTACCTGACTTTTAACCTCTTACGTCTATTCCATTGTGAAAATGAAAAGGTAATGTATTTTTTTTGTGTGTATATGCCTGTGCCCTGCTCTTATTACCCTCTTTTAAAATTACGTGTACAGAGTGAGCAAACGATAATAAAGTAACTTGTTTATATAAGCATTACTCAGTGCTCATTGTATTATGTTTGGAAAGCAGGTAACCACAAAATTAAATAAACTGCAAAGCATTCCTTGATTATGGTAGATATGCACTAAAGTTTAACTTTTCTAGTATCGTCCAGAGTTCTTTAGTAATGATATCATTTTTTAGTATTCGCACATTTACTTAATAGTCATTCCTTATTTCTTTTTTACCATATTCTATGGTACTAAGTTTGCTGGTATTAAAGATGCACTTATTGCAACTGTATCAAGAGTAAGCCTTAGGCAAATGTTTTTTGATTGTAATTACTTTGTATACACTGAAATGTAATCTGTTGAGTGCCTTTAGCTCAGAGAAAAAAAAATGGTCCTTTAAAGCAGCCGACTTACAATGCAGACAAGGAAACAAAAATATAAATAAAAATTTGGAGGTGGAAGACTAGTGGTTAGTAAGAGAGGCCATGAAATGAGTGGCCAAAGGAGGAAAAGCATCAGCGCCTGATGGAAGTAAAGAGTTGCTGAGTGGTGGAACACAACATGAGTTTTACTGCAGTTAAGATGGCTTGAAGGCAGCAGCATAAAGTAGGGAGTTATACTCATGCAGCTCTAGATCCCCCAAAAATCAGGTGGTTATTTATTGAGATGTCAACATTATAACCTGGTAGCTTTTGGTAAATCTGATTGTCTTTATACTGGCACTCTTCTGCTTCAGAAATGTATGTCAGAAGGGTTTTTGTAAGGAAGCTGACTAGTTGGCATAGATGACTGGAACCCTGACTCTGACTCAGATCACCTGGGTTCAGTTAGCAGCTAGAAAACTCAAGGAGATGGTCAGAGAGACAAAGTGAAGGAGCTGACCTCTGGCCATGGAGACACAGTGAAGGAGCTGGCCACTGCTCAGGGAGATATAGTGAAGGAGGTGGCCAGGAAGACATAGTGAAGGAGCTGGCCACTGATTAGGGAGATATAGTGAAGGACCTGGCCACAGGCCAAGGAGACATAGTGAAGGAGCTGGCTATGGCTCAGGGAGATATGGTGAAGGAGCTGTGCACTGGACAGAAAGACACAGTGAAGGAGATGGCCACTGGTCAGGGGGATATGGTTTAGGAGGTGACCACAGGCCAAGTTGACATAGTGAAGGAGATGGCTATTGGTCAGGGAGATATGGTGAAGGAGCTGTCCACTTGAAAGGGAGATACAGTGAAGAAGGTGGCCAGGGAGTCATAGTGAAAGAGCTGGCCACTGGTCAAGGAGACATAGTGAAGGAGTTGGTCACTGGCCAGGGTGACATAATGAAGGAACTGGCCACTGGCCAGAGAGACATAGTGAAGGAACTGGTCACTGTCCAGGTAGACATAGTGAAGGAGCTGTTCAGGGAGACATAGTGAAGGAGCTGGTCACTGGCCAGGGAGTCATAGTGAAGGAACTTGCCACTGACCAGGGAGACACAGTGAAGGAGGTGGCCAGGGAGACTTAGTGAAGGAGCTGGTCAGGGAGACTTAGTAAAGGAGCTGGTCACTGGTCAGGGAGACTTAGTGAAGGAGCTGGTCACTGGCCAGGGAGACATAGTGAAGGAGCTGATCTGGGAGACATAGTGAAGGAGTTGGTCACTGGCCAGGGTGACATAGTGAAGGAACTGGCCACTGGCCAGGAAGACATAGTGAAGGAGCTGATCAGGGAGACATAGTGAAGGAACTTGCCATACTGGCCAGGGAGACTTAGTGAAGGAGCTGGTCACTGGTCAGGGAGACTTAGTGAAGGAGCTGGCCAGGAAGACATAGTGACACATGAATGAGACCTTGTCAAAAATGCAGTGTTCTGGCAACCACCAACAGCTTTATGCACTACTGATGGGCAACAGCTAAAAACTAACAAAATACTAAAATCCTTCAAAGCCCTTGAAGATGACCATGTAGCCACTACTGTCTGCAAAGCATACAGAACCCCTTTATGTAACTGTTGTTGGACTAATCATAAAATATCACACTCTGTTTTGTAACCTATTCACATGCCATCTGGTGCAGATGGAGAAGGACGAAAGATTGCTCACTAAGAGAACTGAAGGACTTCAAGGACTGTCTTATAATGAACGACTGTTGCAACTCTGTTTATTCACTGTATTCTATTATCTTTTTAGAAAAGATAAATGCTTAACATGCAGAAATTTAAAGGATCCCTTACTATTTGAGACCCTTTGCTTAAAAAAAATCACTTTGGCAATTTGAACACAAAAGAACACTCAGCCCAAAAAAAAAAATTAAATCATCTACACTGTGAAAAGTAGCAACTTCCTATTGAATACACATCCCTCTCTAACTCAGCCCATTAACTCATACTTTCAGTAAGAATTTGGATGAGTACATGTGTATGTACAAGTTCCAGCATGGGGTCTGTGGCATCAGTTGTCTCACTGGCTAGTAGGCATTCTTGAAACTTCTGAACCGATGGGACTGAGCAAATGTATCTGAGGGGGGGGGGGGTGCATGTAGTACAGGTGACTTAGTGGAGGTGAGACTTCTGATATTTGCTGCTGCGTGCATTTCCACTTTAGCCAAGCACAGCTGTTGTGCAGAAGAGTGCAAATGCACTAGGATCAGCATAGTGATAATTGAACCATGACTGATGATGAGCATGGGGAGAGGGGGATCAGTTGCAAACAAAAAAAGTAGTTTTAAAATAAATTTATGAGTGGCATTGTCAAACTGTGAGAACAGGCATTTTCTGTAACATGAGAATGCATTGCGTTATATGTTTTCCATGCCTCTAAATATTCTGTGCTTATAGCTATATTGTTATTACATGTTATAGAACTGTATAATTGTTGTCATTGAATATACTTGTATAAAAATGTGTCACTGACCCTATTTTAATTAACCTGTTATTAAACTCTGCTATATACAATTTTGCTAATTATGTTTTCATGTCATTTTGTGGTGCTTTTCTCCCCAGACCTTCACTGAAAATAGGCAGTGCCCCCTTGGACTTTCTTGGTCAACAAAAAGAACCAAGAAACCAAACAAATAAATATATGCATGCATACATACATAAATAAATAAAGTCTTCCATTGGTAATATTCATTTTTTGGAGTAGGCTTTTCAAAGGTTCATCAGTTCATACTTGGGTGATGATCCAGTGGATGATTTGTACCCTAGCCAATAATCCAACACATTTACCAATACACAAATTAATACCAGATACCAAACTAGTTATGACCCCTTTACATAAAGACTAGAGGGGTGTGACGTCCCCCTCTCTGGGCCAGTAATTAAGGAGCCTGAATCCTCACCATTGACACTGGTGAGGGATGTTCACGTGGAACAAAGATAGATGCACACAGCATTACCAGATGCAGCTGTCTGCATCAAGCACAATTTCCCTTAAGAGCACACAGGGAACACACTCTCATACCAGGGTCTGGGTCCCCCCCCCTCTCTCTCTGTCTCACTGTCTCCCACTCCATGCCCCCAGTAAGACTCCTCACTGGCACAGCTGTAGAGTTGAGTCATCAGTCGAGTCGAGTGTCCAAGCCAAGTCCTCTACCTTCCTCTCTGTGAAACCAGTGTCCTGTGTCCCTACTCCAAGCAGCTGACATATATCCTTTTAGATTTGATTTGCACACATACCTGGGAAAGGCTGGCACAGATTTACTCTTTCTGCTATCCTTTGCCCAGACTACAAGGTAGTTACTGCCATCAGACACTCCAAAGCCAGCTACTCTAAGGCTCTTACAAGGGCACCCAATTATACTGAGTGAAAGTAATATTAATACAAAGGGTAGTGTTTGACCAATGTGATAAGGCTTTCAGGAGTGGCCTTAGTGTCGCTATATAAATATAAGTACTCTCAAAGGTTAAAATGTTCTCTAAAAGACCAGCCACAATGAAAAGTTTAAATATATTTAATAATAAATAATAAAAAACATGAAAATACTAAAAAATCTATTTACAATAAATACCAGAGTTTCAATCACAGAAAATATTAAAAATAACACAGATGGATAAATTCACATAGATACAGAAAAACAGTATTTAACTAATCTTACTCTATTTTCTTGACTGATGTAAAGAATTTCTTATTCCCTGGTTACTTACTAAAGCAACGCAAGATGAAGTGGGTAAGAAATCTTTCTATGTCAGGCTCCAAAAAAACAGACTGCTCTTAGACTTCTATCTCATCTCGTATTAAAACATTATTTTAGTCCTTGATTACAGAATGACATCACATACATCTGATCATCTGACTGGTTCCCATACTACCCCCCTTTACTAGAAACTGAACCAGAATCTTGCAAATATGTGTTACCATACACACCGACAGAGCTTTGCTAAGATGTGCTATAACATCTGGAAGTCATAAAACAATTTCAAACTTCCACCGTTCTAGAGTGGCAATTAGTTCACCCTCAAGGACAACAGAGACTTTTTGTCTCTGGCTGCATTGAGACCTGTGAGATACAATCTTTATGGCTTATACCAAATAATTTAATTTCAAACTATTTTTCAAAGTTAGCTGGACTGAGATTAACTTTTTCTCTTCCAGTATCCTCCATTACAATGTATTCATTTCAGTAGTTACCATACAGTCTGATATACAGGTATACTTCTTTTTCTGTCCAACAGGACCCACTGTTGGAACATTTTTAGCTCAAGCAACTTTGCAAATGCATTTCAACACAAGCACTTGTACAAATGAGTTTGATATACAAATGACATATAATTATTTACAAAACTCCAGCAAGCTATGCTGGCCTATGTTACACATCCACTGCCCTACTTCTCCTGGTATAGCTGGCAATACCTCACATCATCACAAGGGGCCGCACCAGGAGTGTGCTTATGATGCCCATCCAGCTTTTCAGGATATACTTAAAAAGGTTCATAATATTACTCTGCTTAACATCTAAGGAGAGTCTACTCTATATAGGGGGTATTTGTAATAAAAGATATCTATCCCTCCAACAAATCCTATTTATGTTTTTGTGGAAGATTAGGTCTCTTGAGTGAATGGTGTTAGTTTTGTGGATGTGTAAGGGGTTACAGATGACCATATTTTTCAGGGCTGTATAGGCAAGGCAGAGATCTCCTCTCAACAGACATAAGGAAATGGAAGAGAGTGAGAGTGCTTTAAAGTGGTCAAGGTGACTCAGGAAGGTCATACCCATGGTATTGGTGGTAAGGAAATGCTGTGGTCTCTCAACCTGGGTCATATGCCTAGCCAAATACACACCAAAAGGCTCATTATATTCCATTATTGGTTTGATGAGGGAAGGATAGAGGGGAATGATGACCTCCATGAATTTAGAAGACATGCCCCTGAAGATTAGTCTCGCAGCATAAAAAGATTTCCTAATAGCAGTGGTCACATGGTAGTTAAAGGATAGTCCACAGGTTCATAGGTGTTTACTAGGCTAATGACGACAAGGCTCTATTTAAGCCTAGACATGCATCTCAAATCTCTGACAAGTTCTGATACCCTTTATAAATGTAAGAAGAGTCTTGGGAGATGAAATATTTATAAGCAGGAGCCTGGGAGATGAACCATTTACAGGCTGCCTGTGTCCATTCGAGATATAGGTGCCAAAACAGGGATGAATTTCCTGTTCCCCATCCAACTGTCCGAGTTACACTTAACTTGGGCTAGGGAGGAACTCTGCTTCATGTTGTTGGGAAGCCTGTTTCATTGCCAGTGAAGATGCCCAAGCCCCTAATGGCTGAGATGATTTTTAGGGGGAATGTCATCTATGTGATAGAAGCAGGAGTGCTCGGACTGACAGTGGACACAGTGTTGCATTTTTTGGCATTTAATTAGAAGCTGTGATCCAAGCACTACTTGTTAGTTAAGCATGTCAGAAATACAGATCTATGTCATTTCACTGAATCTTTATTTCAATGAAACTCAAATGGTTAAACCTGACTTAACTTAATAACATTAATAAATGATAGGATTTTGATTGGATTTAATTAAATCATTAAGGACACTGCCTCTGTCTGTTTTCATAAGTATGCCAAGTATTTGAAGGTAATCTCAACTGAAACAGTCTGGAGTGGATGATTTGTTCTAAACTGAATCTGCATTAACTGTGAGGTATCATGATTAAGGCCAGTTTCAGGGAGTAAAATCTTGCTTGGGAAGCAGGAAAAATCCTGGAATTGTTTTATGATATGCAAGTTGTTGCTGCCTCTTGTTCGAATTTGAGCTGTTTGTTCTGTATAGTTTTTATTACTATGATCAGTAGGTATTTAGACATTTTACTGCTAAGTAGTTTACTAAGTCAAGGTCTGTAGTTGAAATCTCCAGTACAATGTACTTCTTTTGTTATTTTAAGTCTCAGAAGTTTAATAAGGATTTTCTCGTGCATGAAAATGGACATTGATGTGGGACATTAGGTCTCTACAGTATCAAAGCCATAGCGTTACCTGTTCTAGCCCAGACTGAAGACTGTTTTTCCACTTTCCCCAGATGATTTTTACCAAAACATCACCCCTAAAACCACTGAACATGCTCAGTGAAGACCTGCATCTCCTGCTTGCACCATGCAGTTGTTTGGGTCTTGCTGCCACATATCTGACCTCCTGCAACCTGCTCTACTTGCTCAGTCATAGTTAGAACTTGTGCCATTTTGTATTCTCATATGCACTGTCTACTTACCACCTTCAAAACATCTTCGAAGTCATGTGCTCATCATGTGCATTCATTTATCAAATGCTGATTATACTGAGAATTATAACTCTCAATCATGGGTATTTTCTGGCGGGCAAAGGTGTGTGCGTCACATAAGAAATGCTACAATGTAGCGAGCAGTGCATGCTTTTGTTGTATCTTGTACATTATGCACTGTATGGCACGGAATATCTTTTATGCACACATTCATTGAGGTTAATAACAAAGGACATGCGTGCAATGCAGTAGTTACTCTAGCAAAACTGTGTATAGAAAGCTCGAGCCACACGGATTTGTATTGTCTGTTTTATATAAAAAAAAATATATATATATATCTATATATATATATATATATATCTATATATATATATATATATATATATATATATATATATATATGGGTCCTTGTCAGAAAGTCGAAAGTACAGTTAATCGAACTGCACTTTCACGAACTGACTTTAGCGAAAGTGCATGACATTGAATGTGCACTTTTGCTAAAACAAAGTAAAAAATGAAAAAAACATGCAGGTTGCAATGTTTTGTTAGTTGTACATCAACATATTCTGTTGGTTAAGATGTTTGCCTTACAAACACAAGGTACAGGGTTTGAATCTCACAGGGGATAATTGGCTAGGCTTAAAGTGGCTCTCAAGGGCAGTTAGCCTAGTACTAATCTATGAACCTAATCTATGAACCTATGTACAACTAACAAATCTTTGGGGGAGATCGTGGTACAGTGGAGATAAGGGAATATTCCCTTATCCCCACTGTAGTGCGATGTCGGAGTTAGAATAATAAAGTAAGGGGTCTGTGGGGGGGGTGCAGGGGGGGCTTGCCCCCCTGCATAGTAGTGTTTACATTTTGTTTTGTGTGTATTTTTTAATTTTGTTTTGTTTACTTTTGCGAAAGTGCATGTTCGATGTTATGCACTTTCGCTAAAGTGGGTTCGTGAAAGTGTAGTTTAATGAACTACACTTTCGATGTTTTAACATAGATCCATATATACATATATATATATATATATATATATATATATATATATATATATATATATATATATATATATATATGCACCTTGCTGCATTTTTGTTTGGCAGAACTATGCATAAGAACTGTTGAGCTGGTATACCTTTGCAGGCAATGCAGTTCACAGCTTTTAGTAGTATGTGTGTCTGATTGCATATGCATGCACAACAAACCTGACTTACATCTTATACTAGGACTATTACAACTTAAAACCAGGATAAACTGTATCCCTAAATGTGAACAAGTAGCTTTTCATTCTTTATACCTCCTTAAAGTCCCTTCTTCACTTACTTCCTTACTACTGTCTAATTCTCTTCCCCGACTTTCTTTCTAAATATGCCATAATCCTGTTTTTCCCTCAATTTCTATTTATATTACAAGAAATTACCTTTAATTTCTCTACAAACTGTCTAACATTTCTCTAAATATTAAATGATTGTTGTATACCTTGTATCAATTCTTAACCAATTTTGTTATTATGGCTAATTTGTTATAATTGTTTAAATTATAGATGTTTTTGTTTTATTTTTGAAGATTGTAAAATTGTTTTTAAACTGTTTTGTAATAATTTGGAGCTTTTCTCCCTGAGCCTCCTCTGAAAATGGACTTCTACCCAGTCAGATTTTCCTGGTAATCAAATGTCAATAAATAAATAAATCATAATTTTTCCCAAAGTGAAGTCAAAATGGAGTTGTTCTACAGTATTTGCTAGTATTATTTAGGAAATATATTCCTCTTTCAAAAAAGTCAGTACCATCTAGGCACTGTAATACTAAAGCTATTGTATATATTATTTAATTGTGGCTGGTGTGTTGCATGTCTACTTACTTATTTACAGGTTTTTGGCCAGCGTGGAACACTGATCCATATAGGTCTTATTCTGAGTCAGCCTGGTAATAGTGTCTGGTTAAGTGACTTCTTCAGAGTCACACAGTAAAGGAATCAAACCCTAGACTGCAGGAAGCAGCTCAAACAGCTGTACCAAATCTACTCCAAATCTCCTTCAAAAACTGTACCTTTGTCTTCCATTGGAACTGTTGCTGCTGGTATTAGTGGTATTACACTGATACAACATCCAGTATACCACAGGGCTGTGTTGACTGTCAAGGCAGTACATTACGGAGGCCTTACAATGCACTAACCTCAGTGTAAGTCACATTGTGCAAGATGATTAATAAGAATTTGAAAAGCAGAAATGCAGCCTACAGTCCATAGTTGCTGCGGTTCTCAGCTGTATGTAGTGCCACTCATCAAATGATGTATATTCTGTCATAATTGTGGAGTGAGTGCCCCTAATCCACCTAGGTTTGCTGTAGATCGTCACATATCACAGGCATTTCTGACATTTGGGGTCCTATTCCCAATAACGTGCACATCATTAACATGGCTACACCCCATCAGGATACACCATAGTCAAAGGGTTACTCCCATGATAGCCATATTAGCACATTTATTTATCTATTTATTTTATCATTTGTTAAACAGATAAGCAGGCCGGTTCATAGACCATTTTTAGCCATGGTCCTGCCACAAGGCAAACACAGAGCAGCATATAATTTATAAGCAGTTTAGTATACCCAGTTAACAAGTATGTCTTTTATGAGGAAAATGAGGTCCCTGGAAAAATCTCACACAGATGAGGGAAAAATTGCAAATTCACACAAAGGGTGAACTGGAAGTCACTGATACCTGGATCTGAAAGGCAGAGGTTTCCATCAAGGTGCTGTGCTTACAGTTTGGTTCAAATATCAATGCAGCTGCCTGCTCCAGCATGCCTATGGGTTGCAGGGGCATCATGGAGGTGGCCTGTTTGTGGACAGTGAATGTGTGTTGCCTGCTGTTATTGTGTTTGCACTTGATGACCTATCGAGGCCATGCTCATATACTGATTTTGAGAATATGCTGTATATTGTAATTTTTGCTTGTATACTAACTACTGTTGTTGCATTCTTTTGTTTTAGGCACATGTTATTTAGTTAGGATTCCAAAAAGGCACATGCGTATCTGCACATACAGTACTGTGTCTTTAACAAACAGGTGGTCAAGTAGTGCGGTTTGCAACTGCTGAGCATGGGATTCTTTGGTTTGTCTGCTTATCTGGTTTTCCAGATGATACAAGCTACATGTCATAGTCCTAGCCTTAGCCATGTGCCATTGGCATTACTGGTTATGCCGGTGCTGTGGCCAGGGGATGCACAATGATAATGTGCAGTGTAAAGCACACAACACATATTGTACACACTTCCAAAGGGACATACTGCAGTATCCTGTGAGTGTGCACACAACACATGTACACACTTCCAAAGGGACATATGCAGTATCCCGTGAGTCTGCACCCAACACATATTGTACACACTTCCAAAAGAACATACTGCAGTATCCCATGAGTGTGCACACAACACATATTGTACACACTTCCAAAGGGACATACTGCAGTGTTCTGTGAGTCTGCACACAACACATATTGTACACACTTCCAAAGGGACATACTGCAGTGTCCCTTGAGTGTGCACGCAACACATATTGTACACACTTCCAAAGAAACACACTGCAGTGTCCCATGAGTGTGCACCCAACACATATTGTACACACTTCCAAAGGGACATACTGCAGTATCCCATGAGTGTGCACACAGCACATATTGTGCACACTTCCAAAGGGACATACTGCAGTGTTCTGTGAGTCTGCACACAACACATATTGTACACACTTCCAGAGGGACATACTGCAGTGCCCCTTGAGTGTGCACGCAACACATATTGTACACACTTCCAAAGAGACATACTGCAGTGTCCCGTGAGTGTGCACACAACACATATTGTACACACTTTCAAAGGGACATACTGCAGTATCCCATGAGTGTGCACACAACACATATTGTACACAATTCCAAAGGGACATACTGCAGAATCCCATGTGGATTGTCTGTCTCCATAACCCACATCTTTAAACTAGCAAAGACATACTTAATGACATGATTGGTCCTCTAGTCTGGTACATATGTGGACTGGTACCAAGAACCAGGTTGAATGCAGCAGCCAGTATTACCAAAAATACATCTATATAATATGGTGCATGTTTAAAAGGTGTGTGGTAAAGCTGAAGCATACCAGATATTGGCAGTGTGATTTCCTCCACTGTGTTTTTTTTCTTACACCTAATATTATCTGGCCTATATGTTGACATACTACTTGGATATTTATGAAGTTATAGCCATATTCAATGATGAAGACATATACGTTATCACTATTGGATGACTTGATGTGGATGTGTATGCAGTCATTTGCATTAATAATGCATGGATTTCTTGCTGTGATGTGGAATTCTCTCATTACAAATGTCTTGTCTGTTTGAGTGTCAGGTATGCACATGTATGCTGTTTTGGATTTTGCATCAGGTAGGTTAGGAAATGGTTGTGATTCCACTGGCAGAGGCCTCTGAGGTGACAGTTGTAACTCAGGTAGGTAACCTGAGGTAATAACTGCTGCCATCCCTCATCAGCTGGTACTATGCACCTTCATATCTCAGCACGTCTCAGATGTAGCCCATGGCTCTGACCTCTACATGATAGTGTCCACTTTATTATTTGAAGTATATGCAGTGAATGCAGCAGTCCTTGGTAAAAGTGATACCACTGTGGTATTTAGCTCATTGACATTGTTCATTGTTATCGGTACGCAGGTATGATCGTGCCACAGTAAACGTCAGATCGACATTCCTTTTTGTGGTCTGCAGACTTCCTGATTTGCATAGCTGCACAGTTATATTGCTGCCTGTAATGTAACTTTATACATGTTGTACATCCTTTATGAACTGTGGTCCTTCTTACAGTATATTCATGAAGAACAGCAGTTTGTCCTGTGCGCATTGCTGCACAGTTGCATTCCTGTCATTTGTACATTGTGCAAGGCTGTTTATGAACTGTGACACTGCTTTTTATGCTGTTTTATTCATTCAGTGGCCATGCTGAGTGAACAGTATGTGTATAAGTCTCCCCAAAGACATTAACTGGTACATAAACAATAATGGCAACATTGTTAAACTTTTCGATCTTCAAATAAATCACCTCTTAATATTCTTAAATGCAGCAACACTGCTGGTAATAGTCTTTACTTTACTTTCATTTCAAAAAAATGGGACAACATACCTTAGGCAAACTGAATCAATTATTTATTTATTTATTTATAGACATTTGATTACAGGGAAAGTCTAACTTGGTAGAAGCCCATTTCAGCAGAGGCCCGGGGAGAAAACCTCCAACTTATTACAAAACATTTTAAGAACAATAATTTTACAATCTTCAAAAATAAAACAAAAACAACTGCATTTCAAATAATTATAACAAATTAGACATAATATAAAAACTTGGTTAAGAATCGATACAAGGTATATGACAATCATTTAACATTTAAAGAAATTTTAAACAGTTTGTAGAGAAATTAAAGGAAAGTTAGTCTTATACAAATAGGAACTGCAATATGAAGTGAGGGAGAAGCAGGCATATGATCTATTTAGAGAAAAAGTCAGGGAACAGAATTCGATAACAGTAAGGAAGTAAGTAAAGACGGGAGCTTTCCTCCATGGGCCTCTGCTGAAAAGTGGCTTTGTTGCCTATGCTGACTGTCCCGGTAAACAAATGTAAAATGAAATAGAATAAATATTGGTGTAATTTGTTTGTATTAATTGATTTTTTTTCAATCTGTGTACTGTTTTGCTGTGGATATAACAGCGGTAACTTAATTATCCTTTTGGTTTGCTTTGTCTAGATGTAAGAATCTAGAGGGAAACACATGGCGGGTGGTATAATGTGGAATAAAATAAGACTTGATGTAGACCAAGCCTTTCATTATCCCCTATGAATAAAGTAAAATGTCTCATTTCCGAGTCCCCTAATCATGTAAAATGTTTAGTACTTAATTACATTAATTGTCTGCATATCATGGTTAATGTTGAAACGGACAGAATATGGTACTGTGACGTATAGTAAACTGGAAAAAGAGTTAGGGGTGGAGGGTATCCATTTCTTTCCTTCAGTTGTCAAAATGTAGTTATTGTCAATATTTTCATTTTACAGAATGTAGTGTGAACGATATGTTCAATCTGCTAACTAATAGTATTAATTAAGAAAAATATGAATGTAATTAAGAACAGAGGTCACGTACTATGGGATTATTTTGCAGCTTATGCAGCAGTTTTACAACCAGACAACCTTCGATCGTTCTGAGAGCTACATAGACGGAAACCTGCTGACAACGCTGTGGGCACTTACTGTATCCATGTTCCCGCTAGGAGGATTTTTTGGGTCACTTTTTGTTGGCCCACTGGTGAATAAACTAGGCAGGTAAGACACAGATTTATCTTATTATCTGCTTCCTTTTGGAACATTTTTATTAGACTTTGTAATACAGCACAGAGGATTAAATCATAGCTGCTAAATAAACTTCATCCTATAGTTTTGTGTTCGATTCTCTCAGTCTTTATTTGTTTTGACACCATGCAAGTTGATTAGTCAGACATTTCTGGGTTGTTCCCAAAAAGAAATACTGATTCCTGAATTAAAACAGTCATTAACAAATAAATATTATTAATATAATAATGTACAAAACTTTTGGATGCCTTAATACTGCAAGACGGAGTGCTGTTTTCTGCAATGCCTGTGAGCTGGGTTTTTTACCATTTCAAGATTTCTGTTTGTTTTGGTACTTTAAACAATTTATATATATTTCATATACACTTGCCCTAGTGTGCCTGGTCATGGGTGAACATAGTCCAAGGCAAATCAATTCACTTACCTAGCTAACAAATTAATACATTAAATTAAATTAAAAATTGAGCAGCCAGTAAATATCTCTCATCTATCGGAAGGTAGGGTTGTATTTTATATTGACTTGTAGTCACGCTAACTTAGATCATGTTGGCAGGTGTAAAACTGAAGAAATATAGACAGATGCCTACCATACCAAACAAATGTTTCCACCACTGATGTTATTGCATGCCTACTAGTCAGTGAAAGTAGTGAGAAATGCTGGGCAGGAAAAAAAAAACAACTAGTAGTGTGTTTATCTCTAGGTGCTTTGACTGATGTTTGACCTTAGAGGTACAAGAAAGATAATGAACATTAGACAGTCACGTAGAAGTTTGAGATTGATGGAGGGAACACAAAATGTGTTAAAAATTCATACATCTACTGTTAGTTTCTTGGGCACTTACTAGGCAAATGATCTGTCAGTATCTTTAGAAGCCTAGCCATGCATTCCCAATAAGTTTCTAGCCCTAGTATTTTTAGTACTGTTAGCAAATAGCCCTTCATATTATGAGTGTGAATAACCCAGGCAGATGTTTACATGTTATTTATTTTATTTATTTATTTAACATTTGTTGACCAGGAAAGTCCAACTAAGACAGAGCTTATTTTCAGTGGAGGCCTGGGGAGAAATGCTCCACACTCATGTCTTTGGAATGTGGGAGGAAACCAGAGTACCTGTAGGAAACCCATGCAAATGAAGAGAGGACATGCAAACTCCGGACAAAAGGCACCCCAGCCAAGAATCAAACCAGAGAACCTCTTGCTGTGAGGTGACAAAGTTAACCTCTGCACCATGCGGTGTTACCCCCTATCCATAAGGAAAAGTGTACCGATCCTCGGGTCAACTTGCAGTTTCTTATCCACTCATCCAGAGTACACCTGAAAAGAGTAAGAGACATGCTTTACTTTACATGGAGAGCAAGATGATTCCAGAAAAGTGGTATTCTGTGTGAGATGTATCTATCCCTTCAGTCTGTTCTATTTAAGTTGCAGAAGAGATTGAGATCTTTTGAGTGGGTGTTTCTTCCACTATTTAACTTGCAGATGTGTAGTATATCTGAAAAGATGGTGGTGGCAGAGGCTCTGTCAGCGAGTCAGAGATCACCTCTCCTCTCAGAAGCTTGTGAGATACCAAAAAGAGGAATAGGGCTTTGAGATGATCAGTGCAGCAAAACATTACCACCAATCACATTACATATTTTTTAACCATTCAGTGGCTTAGAACATAGTAAATTTCTACCAATCATAAATACAAGGGAAAAACAATAGAAAAACAATATATTGTTTTTTTTCTTGTATTTATGATTGGTAAATATTTCATTGTAAGGAACCTACATAATTGGTTATAATAATACGGTAAGTCGAATCTGAGTGGCTGTATTACTATGTTCTAAGCCACTGAATGGTTAACAAATATGTAGTGTGATTGATTACAATGTTGCATTAAGCCACCTATCATTGGTGGTAATGTTTTATTTTAAGTTTTCTCTGATTGGTCTTATTGTTACATCTAGTGAAATTTGAATGGTTAGCAGATGGATAGTAAATGTATAATATGATTGGTTATAGTGCTTTGTTATGCCTCCTATGATTGGCGACACTGTCTTATTTCAATGTTTCACTAAAGTGTAATATTAAATCAGTCAGATGAAGCAACTGTTTATGCTTTGGAAGTGCTCACCAACTTTTATTATTTTTATATTCTATTTTATGAAATATTTTTTTAGCCCTGGAACATGTTTTGGTCTCACTTTTTGCATTTTTCTTAAAACAAAGGTTGTACAAAATTATTTAAAGATATGTAGAACAAAAACGTAACTATTTTCAGATGTCTACAACAAAATCAAACATAGAAAACAAAAATCATTAAAATTTATCAAGTAAATCTCTTAATTTTGACCAAAATCTTAACTGGTGTGTAATATTCAAAGTTCTCATTTTGGCAGTTGACAGTTCTTTTTTACAGACATTTTTTGCTAAATTAATAAATTTAGTGAAAGAAAGAGATTATTACAGATTGTTGAATGAGAGTAAACACTTTAACATCGTAAATTTAAATACTAAGAAACAAATTATAATTGAATCCCTTAGGAATGACAGATCTTTAAGAGTCATGAAACCTGATAAGGGTTGAGGAACTGTTATAGTTGATACTTTTCAATACTCTGCTGACATGCTGGACATGCTGCTTGATCCAAGTACATATGTAACCTTTCCATGTAACAATATTAATATAGCACATCATAGAATCGATTTGTTTTTGGACAAGTTAATTTTGGAAGGAAGGATAAGGCTGGATACAAATAACTTTCTTACTACCAGACACCCTTGAATCCCTTCATTCTTTGCAATCCCAAAACTTCACAAAGGAATGGAAAAACTTAAATATAGACCTATTGTAGCTGCACAGGGGTCAAAAACTTACCGCATAGCTACATTTATTGACAGGAAATTGAAAGCTTTGACTACAGGGGCCCAACATCTCTTAAAGGATTCATGGGATTTCTTAGATAGAATTTCCCCTTCACTTTTATCTTACGATATTTATTTTCTCTTGACTGACATCACTGATTTATTTACTTGTATTCCCAAAGAAGGAGTAGAATTTTTTCATGAAAGTATAATTGATAGTACATTGATTTCAAATAGTGATATCTCACTTTTAATGAGCCTTATGTCTTTCATTTTGGATAACAATTTCATCCATTCTGAGGGAGAATACTTCAGGCAAGTTAAGGGCATAGCAATGGGGGTGGCTTGTGCCCCCCACATACGCCAATCTGGTGTTATTACCTGGAAAAATGTTCATGTATTCAATTCCCCCTTTTTTGAATGTTGTAGACTATACCTCAGGTATTTGGATGATTTATTTATTCTGTGGTCAGGGCCTGAGGTAATGATGGGAGAATTTATTCAGTGTTTAAACAATATGACTACTTTTTTTAAATTTCCTTGGCAATTTCATAAAGAGGGTATAAACTCATTGGATACATATATTAGTGTAACAAACAGAGGATTTCAATCTAAAATTTACCAAAAAATCCTCTTTTAGTAATTACTACCTCCATTGAGACAGTTTTCACCCACTGTCACAAAAAAAGATCTCGGGTTGAGGTTGGTTTATTCAAGTAGCGAGTATGCTTCTGCAAAGGAGGAGGTTACTAATGAATTTCAGAAATTAGAGAGTATGTTTCTTGAAAGAGGATACCCCCTGGAGCTAGTTCAAGGCATTAGTAAAGATATTTTGGCTGAATGGGGAAAAAAGTAAATTCTTCTATTAGGGCAGGGCCAAAGGAAAGTAAGTGATAACATTATTCTTCCACAGACTAATTTTAATAGGGCATTAATTATAGAATATAATGTTTGTACCAATAAAGTTAAAAACATTATTAAGTAAAATTGGACTATTATAAACACTTTCAAAATGTGCAAAAAAGTTTTGGGTGGCAATCCTACATTTGTATATAAAACTGCCATCAATTGTAATAGAAGGTTCTAAGTAAGCAGTGTTCACACATTTTTTTTGTTTTATTTTTTTATTGATTTTTCAATAACAATCATTTGAACAACAAATTATGATAAAACTATGTACAATTTTTACAAAGGCCTAAAGCACTGTATAACGAGAAAAAGGAAAAAAAGAAGGAAAATAAAGGGAACAACAAGTGATATAAAATGTAAAGTCGGGTACAATATTCATTCATTCGTACTTTCAATATGACTAATTAGATGAAGACATATCTGAATTCAATGACTGAATAAGAGATAGAACTTTTGTCCAAGGGTTGTTAGTCCATTTTCTTGGGTATATTCTTGATTCTTTAACTTTTATTTCCATTGATGCTGCTTCAACCAAAAGAGTCATGAAGTCTTTTAAGGTTGGAATGAAGGATGACTTCCATCTTCTTGTAATACATTTTTTGGCTACTGCTAGAATTGTCCAAAGAAGATATTTATTTTTGTTATTCAATACAATAGATTAATTTACATTCAGAAGAATTAAAGGTTTTGATAATATAAAGGAATCAGTAAAGATGGCTTGGAGAAATTTTTCAATATATATCTAAAATTTCGTAATAGGTAGGTACTAGGCTATCGGCCCTAGGGCCCATACAAGCCTAGCCAAAAGATGTACCCTGGCTTTCGCCACCCAAGAAAATTATTTTCCTGTGCCCCTGTCGAGCAGAGCCACAGAAGTGATCCCCGAGGTGAATTTCCCATTTCCCATCCATAATGTGAGAACAATCATAGAAGATGTGAGACCAATCAGCCTTACATTCTAGAGAGCATCTCCAACATATCACCTGTTCAGAGGAGTTAAATTTAGCAATTTTACAAGGAGTGTAAAAACCTCTATGCGAAAATTTCCAGGAGAAAATCTTTCATATTTATAAATTAGAGGTTAATTTAAGAGAGTGTAACATTTTTGGTTTATTCGTAGGAGATAGGGACAATGTACAATCTCTAGTAACAAAATCCCAAAATTTCTGATTAGGAGTAGTTTTATAAGTAATAACAATTTTATGCATTTTTGAGATTAAGTTTTTCCAATTAAATTCACCATGCAGTATTTCATACATAAGAATTATAAATTTGGGTGATGAGCTATAGGAAGAGCTCTGTATTGTTCTGTACAAATCTTGAGTGAATGGAAGCAGACTATTAAGAACTAGCTAGTCTGATGATGGTAGATCATACTCTTTAATCAAATTTTGTGCATCTAGTGCAACTAGGTTCTTTGTGCAATGATACCAGCATGTACATTTTTTCCTTTCCCAGTAGCTGAGTGTATCTAAGCTAATATTATCGAATATGTTTTTTGTAGTTTTAAAGGGGAATAGAAGCTGGATCCATAGTTTAATGTCAATATTGTTATTTACGAAACTTCTAAAAGACTTATAGATATGATTTAAATAATCTAGATTAGTAAATGTAATAGTATTATATTGTATACTGATACAAAGTACACACCAAAATTTGTTAGTTAATTTGGTTAATTGTAATGTTTTTATTAGCTTATTTTCATTTAAGATAATACTTGTATGTAATGATATCCAAGCTGAAGAATATTTTGGGGTCTATCCAAGTTAATATTGTTTTGAGGTTAGAGGCTTTAATGTAGATTTCTAAATCTAGGAAATTTATTCCTGCAAATTCCCATGGTCTAATATGATTAGTTAGAGCTATCCTATGCTTTTTAGGATACCATAAAAATGTTAATAGAATTTTGTTTATTTGTTTTAAAATATTTTACTGGGTAATGCATAGATAGAAAGAGCTATGTAATTTATTTTTGGCAATAAGATCATTTTAATTAATTGTAATCTATCTTCAAATTGTAGATGATTTATTCCATTTCTCTATGAAATTTTTTAATGTGTTTATAATGTTTTTATAGTTTGTGTTTAAAGTTAGGCCTATATTTTCACATAGGTCAATCCCTAGGTACTTCAATGAAGAAACCTGCTTCCCAATTATTTCATTAGTAGTCAAATTAGTATTATCATTAAGATTTTTTTTATTTAGAAGCATATGGTTAGATTTAGAACTACTGATTTTAGGCCAGAAATGTAGTAACATTTTTTGACTAGTAAATCTAATTCCTGTAAGGATTCTTCAGAGTTTATTAAAGCAAGTAAGATATCATCTGCAAATAACATTATTTTGGAATTAAAATGATTATTTATATTTAGGCCTATAATTTTAGGATCAGATTGAATTGCCAAAGAAAGGGGTTCTATTGGTAAAGCGAATAAAATCAGAGACACTGGGCATCCCTATTTGGTACCTTTAGTAATTTTGATATGTTCTGACATAAATTGACCTAATTTTACATATGCTAAATTGTTATAATAAATATTTTTGTAAAAGTAATAAATTGAATGGGAAATTTGTATTATTCAAGAATTTTAAAAAGATATTTCCAGTTTAATGAATCAAAGGCCTTTTCAATATCAAGAGTGATTATAAGAGCCTCTTGATTATCCCTATTTAAGATATCTATGGTAGTTATAATTCTTTGAATATTATCTTGAGTATGTCTATTATAAATAATTCCCATTTGATCTTCTGAGATAAGATGGGTTAATGATTTCTTAAATCTGTTAGCTAGAATAGACTTTAATAATTTATAGTCATTGTTAATCAGAGAAATTGGCCTATATGATTTACACATACGAGAATCTTTATTTTCTTTTAGCATGGGAGTAATTAATGAGTATTTCCACGAGGGTGGAATTATACCTTGTAAATAAGATTCATTCAGGGCTTTGTGTAAAAGTGATATATAAAAGAGTATGGTAAAAGCTTATATATTTCATTAATAATACCATCTATGCCCGGTGATTTATTGTTTTTGCTTTCTTTAATTTTTTTTATTAATTTCCTTTAGAGAGATTTGTTTCTGAATCTCATTAATCAAACTCTCTAGTTGTTGTTGTTGTTGTTGTTGTGTCTTTCGGCTTTTCCCGGTTAGGGGTCGCCACAGCGGAACTCCGGCCTGCTAATGATTGGCAGTTGATTTTTACATGCCAAGTTGCCAGCCCTGACGCACAACCTTCAATGAAGGTACGCCCATTCATGCATGTCTCCACACAGAAGACGCTCTAGCTGAGAATCGAACCGGACAGCGTCTTACTGTGAGGCGACAATGCTTTTAAATTCTGGGAAGTCTAGACTGTGGTCTGTGAGTTCATGTTGAGAGTCATTGTTTTTGTATTGTTCCAAAAAGTGATACTTAAAGGCATCTAAGATATCACTAATATCAGAAACTTTTTTATTATTTCTCCCTTCATGAAGCACATTTACAATATTGTTTTCAATGGAGTTTCTTTTCACTCTCTGTGTTAGATTACGCATATATTTTGGAGATACAGAGAAAAAATTTAGTTTTATTTTTTCTAGGGCCAAGTTGGTTTTATGAGTTAAAATGTCATTATATTTCTTGTTTAAGGATTCAATTTCTTTCTTCTTGTGTGAAATGATTTTAGTATTATCTTTATTAATTAATACAATTTGTTTTTGTATATTAAATAATTCAGACTCCCATTCCTTCATTTTATTATTAAACCATGCAATAATTTTGCCATATAGATAGGCTTTCAACGAATCCCAAAGAATTACTACATTTGCTTCACTGGTTAGATTTGTATCTAAGAAAAATTCTATCTCTGTATCAAGCCAAGGTTTGAACTGTTTCAGTTTAGTAATATAAGCTGGTATTCTTTTAGTGAGAGACAGTTTTTTAAAATCTGTTTGAAGATTAAAAATAAGTGCATTGTGATCAGACATAGGGCATGGGACTATTGTAAAGTGTGATATTTTTGTTTTTAGGTCTTGTGATATAAAAATGTTATCAATTCTGATTTGAGTCCTGTATCTAAAATCACAGTGGGAAAATTCTAATGAATTATCATTTCTGAGATGAAATAAATCATATAGCTGTACGTTATCTGCCCATTTTTTGAGAGTTTTCCCTATATGAGTGATATGAAAAGGTCTCTTGTTAGTAGTTTCTGAGTCATTTAGTAAACAGTTGAAATCACCCCATAAAATCAGGCTACCTTTAGAATTGTTAGTAATGAGTTCTAAGTGTTTTTTTATTGTTGTTACCCCAATTCCCGGGAACCAATAGGCATTGGCCAGTGTCCAAATTCTGTTTCTAAATTTTATTATTGTTATTGTCAGAAGTCCTTCCTTATCTTCATAATTATATAAGATTTGAGGGGAGATAACGCTTTTCTTCTGTAATGTTAGAACACCTCTGTTTTTTTTTAGTGTATGAGGAGCTGGATAATCTTAGGTATCCATTTGGGTTCCAGCTAAAGCTATCATTTATTTTGAAGTGGGTTTCTTATAAAAATATTACTTGTGCATTATTTAATTTCAAGCATTTTAATAAGTTGAGTCTTTTCCCTGGACTATTTAAACCATTAGCGTTTAAGGAAAGAAAAGTCAAGTCCATCTTTTTTGTTTAAAGGTTTAGAGTGTTAGTAAAATGTGATAGCAAACAATCATATTTAAAACTTGAGTACCCTTCATGGAAAGATTATATTTTGATGACAAGGTGCTGATTCCCAATATAAAATACAATTTAGCAACAGTCTGAGGTCTAAAAAAAGAAAAAACATTTAAAACTAAACTTTTGATAAACAGTAAATCCATTAACTGACATGGAATGTAGAACATTCCTAATCTGACAGAATAAAAATATCCAGTCAGATTAACCATCACTTCCAAAATTTTGAAACAAGTTTGCCCAACTTGAGGCTCCAGAGCATGTGTTATATGAAAGTCTATATATTAATTGGTATGAGAGAACAGCAATATATTAGTATAATATACAGTTTGATTATAAACAGTGCAACTAAATTTCATTAATAAACCTTTGTTCAATTGAAGTATGTATATCTTCACTTCTATATGAATAATTATAGAATCAGAGAAATAATATTTTAATAATGATTATGTATAAGTAGAATTATCTATTAAAGGGCTCAAAGAGCATCTGACTATGTAAATAATTCCGGTAATTTAAAGATGAATAAACAATAACAATGTTAACCAGAATGAATCAGTAAATTAGTAGATCAGCACTTAAGTATTTATAGTAAAAGATATTATATGTAATTAATTACTAAAGCATTTCCCCCACTATGAGGTATTATAGGATTGATACTCCTCTATATAGTAATTTCCCATATTTCCCTACTGCTACCAGCTAGTAACAGTACTACAATAGCATAATCATGAGCAAGGTCGTATGGAATTAAATTGTACATTTACAATTGGTGATGGTTATAGAAGGAGAAACTGCTCAAGTAATTCCTATCTATCTCAAGCTCAATAAGTTCAGATAACCATGGAGAGTCTCCAACATTAATTAATAAACATCAATTTACTTTCTAACAAATTATGTATAATTAATAAACATCAATTTACTTTCTAACAAATTATGTATAATTAATAAACATCAATTTACTTTCTAACAAATTATGTATAGGTATATATCTGGTTAGGCACAGAGAAATCTGTACTTCCATAAAATTTAAATATCACATCTTCTATTGCAGCAAGTTTCACTACTGCCTAGAGTTTATATATATATATATATATATATATATATATATATATATATATATATATATATATATTCATTCATTTTCCCTTTATTTATTCACTCCTTCTATTTCCCTTCAACTTCCTTTTCAGCATTTGTCATTATATTTCTAAAGCATTAAGTTGAACATTTGAGCCCCACACAATAAATCTCTGTTACTACATATTAGATCTTCAATCTTTTACCAAGGTCAGACTTAGTGATCTAATTAGTTACAATATTACTGTGTCTATGTAAAATCTTTTATTCTCATCATCATAGTTACTGTCTTTTATATGTACACACACACACACACACACACACACACACACATATATATATATATATATGTACATATTCATATGTACCCCTATATGCACAAGCACACACATATATCTACATATTATTACACATATATATGTTGATTTGCATTCCCTGTATTAATTTTGTCAATAACAAAGACAGGCAGTGTATTTGAAAGAAGTTTGGGAATGGAATTAAAGGAAAACTCGCCGCCTTAATATGTTGTTCAATTATTTATTGCTGTGTTAACAGTCAGTCTCTTATAACATGTCTCAGGTACTGATGAGTATATTAGAGTCTATTATTATGAACTTTGTTGTGTGTAAATAATAAGTCAGACTTATTTTCATTTAACTCCAGCTTCAATAAATGTTCAAAGAGTTCTAGAAACCAATCATCTAAGTAAATATCTATCCACCACTCTTTTTCACCACTATTGTGTATGAGAACAAGGTGTCATTCTAACATTGGTAATCTTCTAGGACTCTAACATTTTGAAATTAGCTTAACTAATTTATATTCCAAACTGCAGGGTGGCAATTGTTTGTAACAGCACTAAACGTGGTAAAATAGTAAAATTATTAATAACTTGGGTATGTGTGTTACTTGAGCCAGTCTTTATAACAACTATATTGTACATCTCCCCAATAACAACACTGTAAGACACAGCAAAGCCGCACCAGATGGAGCAGACATCCCAAATCAAATCTGAAAGAACCTGAGCCCAAATGTGAAATAATGGTACTAGGAAGTGGTTTTATACACTCCCTATGGCGGTACTTACTATTTAACTCACTGGGTAAACTTTAACAGGAACAGTTTAGATGTATTTAGAGCCAATTGTAACTGAGTATTTATGTTATATTCTAATAATTTGCCACCAGTTTATTTTTTCAGTTAAGAACATGTAAAAGCTAGCGATACCGTGTGCTGTAGTATTTCCTTACTGATGTCCTGCTACTCAAAAAGAATAGCACTTTACTAGAAACCTATTTGAGTGGATGCAACCTTTATAGAAATCCATAAAGGTAATTATGAAGTATTTGCTTATTTCTAAGCTATATTTGCCATTAGTGATCAGTGCTTATAAGCGGCGACAATTATAATCAATCATCTGTTCAACAGAAAGTTCTTCTCTTTCCCTCCTACTATTTACGGAATATTTTCGTTTAATTGTATGCAGATGCTTGTGTATAAACAAGGGTAGTGATGTATTTAACTGTTAGTATCATGTTATGGAAAGCCAATTTATTTATTTTTTGATCTGCTAATTTCCAAAAAACTCGATGGGATTTGAAATGCAATGGTGATGTCATCGTAATTTACATAACCCCGCTTTGGTTACTATAGAGGTCAGTTACTAGTGGATTTTATTTTTATTTAGAACAAATTATTTCTACTAATTATTAATATTTAATCAAATGTCTTGTATACTTTACATTCCAGACAACTTTCAAGCTGCTGAAGCAACAACACAGGAAAAGGAGATCTCCGTTACACGTCAGTGCCATTTGCACAGCAGACAATGGAGTTCTAATACAGAACCCAAACAAATTTCTTAATGCTATACGAGGTTCAATTTACAGACAACCATGAGCGCACTTGGATGCAGAAAAAAGGAAACAACTCCTCAAATTAAAGTAGCAGTTGAGGCTGCTGTTTCACAAAAGAAACAAATGACAGTTTAGAATGTTAAAATACTAAGCTGGAAACAAGATCAGGGAAATTAATTTATATCATGTTTAAATCATATACTGACAGAATGCTTGAAAAAACAAGTGTTCTTTACAATATATACATAAAATCAAGTTCTGATATTATCTATTTCAGGCTTCTGATTAAACAGACAGTAAATTAAACCTCCCCCTTTTTTCTTTTTTTCTTTTTTTCTTATTTCCCTCCCTCTTTCCCCTACCCCTCCCCTAATAAAAAAAAGGGAATAGGAGAAAAGGAAGAGACAATTCAAAAAAGAAATAAACATGTGTGTGCAGGATCCAACAAACTATACATCCTAGGTTTAAATAGCAGTTGTATCGAATGCGAATATAAACATATGTGTGTAGGATCCAACTAACTATACATCCTAGGTAACACTAGCAGTTGTATCTAATAACAATATAAACATGTGTGTGCAGGATCCAACTATACATCCTAGATAACACTAGCAGTTGTATCTAATAAGAATATAAACGTGTGTGTAGGATCCAACTAACTATACATCCTAGGTAACACTAGCAGTTGTATCTAATAAGAATATAAACATATGTGTGTGCAGGATCCAACTAACTATACATCCTAGGTAACACTAGCAGTTGTATCTAATAAGAATATAAACATATGTGTGTGCAGGATCCAACTAACTATACATCCTAGGTAACACTAGCAGTTGTATCTAATAAGAATATAAACATATGTGTGTGCAGGATCCAACTAACTATACATCCTAGGTAACACTAGCAGTTGTATCTAATAAGAATATAAACATATGTGTGTGCAGGATCCAACTAACTATACATCCTAGGTAACACTAGCAGTTGTATCTAATAAGAATATAAACATATGTGTGTGCAGGATCCAACTAACTATACATCCTAGGTAACACTAGCAGTTGTATCTAATAAGAATATAAACATGTGTGTGTAGGATCCAACTAACTATACATCCTAGGTAACACTAGCAGTTGTATCTAATAAGAATATAAACATATGTGTGTGCAGGATCCAACTAACTATACATCCTAGGTAACACTAGCAGTTGTATCTAATAAGAATATAAACATATGTGTGTGCAGGATCCAACTAACTATACATCCTAGGTAACACTAGCAGTTGTATCTAATAAGAATATAAACATATGTGTGCAGGATCCAACTAACTATACATCCTAGGTAACACTAGCAGTTGTATCTAATAAGAATATAAACATATGTGTGCAGGATCCAACTAACTATACATCCTAGGTAACACTAGCAGTTGTATCTAATAAGAATATAAACATATGTGTGCAGGATCCAACTAACTATACATCCTAGGTAACACTAGCAGTTGTATCTAATAAGAATATAAACATATGTGTGCAGGATCCAACTAACTATACATCCTAGGTAACACTAGCAGTTGTATCTAATAAGAATATAAACATATGTGTGTGCAGGATCCAACTAACTATACATCCTAGGTAACACTAGCAGTTGTATCTAATAAGAATATAAACATATGTGTGCAGGATCCAACTAACTATACATCCTAGGTAACACTAGCAGTTGTATCTAATAAGAATATAAACATATGTGTGTGCAGGATCCAACTAACTATACATCCTAGGTAACACTAGCAGTTGTATCTAATAAGAATATAAACATATGTGTGCAGGATCCAACTAACTATACATCCTAGGTAACACTAGCAGTTGTATCTAATAAGAATATAAACATATGTGTGCAGGATCCAACTAACTATACATCCTAGGTAACACTAGCAGTTGTATCTAATAAGAATATAAACATATGTGTGTAGGATCCAACTAACTATACATCCTAGGTAACACTAGCAGTTGTATCTAATAAGAATATAAACATATGTGTGTGCAGGATCCAACTAACTATACATCCTAGGTAACACTAGCAGTTGTATCTAATAAGAATATAAACATATGTGTGTGCAGGATCCAACTAACTATACATCCTAGGTAACACTAGCAGTTGTATCTAATAAGAATATAAACATATGTGTGCAGGATCCAACTAACTATACATCCTAGGTAACACTAGCAGTTGTATCTAATAAGAATATAAACATATGTGTGTAGGATCCAACTAACTATACATCCTAGGTAACACTAGCAGTTGTATCTAATAAGAATATAAACATATGTGTGTAGGATCCAACTAACTATACATCCTAGGTAACACTAGCAGTTGTATCTAATAAGAATATAAACATATATGTGTGCAGGATCCAACTAACTATACATCCTAGGTAACACTAGCAGTTGTATCTAATAAGAATATAAACATATGTGTGTGCAGGATCCAACTAACTATACATCCTAGGTAACACTAGCAGTTGTATCTAATAAGAATATAAACATATGTGTGTGTAGGATCCAACTAACTATACATCCTAGGTAACACTAGCAGTTGTATCTAATAAGAATATAAACATATGTGTGTGCAGGATCCAACTAACTATACATCCTAGGTAACACTAGCAGTTGTATCTAATAAGAATATAAACATATGTGTGCAGGATCCAACTAACTATACATCCTAGGTAACACTAGCAGTTGTATCTAATAAGAATATAAACATATGTGTGCAGGATCCAACTAACTATACATCCTAGGTAACACTAGCAGTTGTATCTAATAAGAATATAAACATATGTGTGCAGGATCCAACTAACTATACATCCTAGGTAACACTAGCAGTTGTATCTAATAAGAATATAAACATATGTGTGCAGGATCCAACTAACTATACATCCTAGGTAACACTAGCAGTTGTATCTAATAAGAATATAAACATATGTGTGTAGGATCCAACTAACTATACATCCTAGGTAACACTAGCAGTTGTATCTAATAAGAATATAAACATATGTGTGTGCAGGATCCAACTAACTATACATCCTAGGTAACACTAGCAGTTGTATCTAATAAGAATATAAACATATGTGTGTAGGATCCAACTAACTATACATCCTAGGTAACACTAGCAGTTGTATCTAATAAGAATATAAACATATGTGTGTAGGATCCAACTAACTATACATCCTAGGTAACACTAGCAGTTGTATCTAATAAGAATATAAACATATGTGTGTAGGATCCAACTAACTATACATCCTAGGTAACACTAGCAGTTGTATCTAATAAGAATATAAACATATGTGTGTGCAGGATCCAACTAACTATACATCCTAGGTAACACTAGCAGTTGTATCTAATAAGAATATAAACATATGTGTGTGCAGGATCCAACTAACTATACATCCTAGGTAACACTAGCAGTTGTATCTAATAAGAATATAAACATGTGTGTGCAGGATCCAACTAACTATACATCCTAGGTAACACTAGCAGTTGTATCTAATAAGAATATAAACATATGTGTGCAGGATCCAACTAACTATACATCCTAGGTAACACTAGCAGTTGTATCTAATAAGAATATAAACATATGTGTGTAGGATCCAACTAACTATACATCCTAGGTAACACTAGCAGTTGTATCTAATAAGAATATAAACATATGTGTGTAGGATCCAACTAACTATACATCCTAGGTAACACTAGCAGTTGTATCTAATAAGAATATAAACATATGTGTGTAGGATCCAACTAACTATACATCCTAGGTAACACTAGCAGTTGTATCTAATAAGAATATAAACATATGTGTGTGCAGGATCCAACTAACTATACATCCTAGGTAACACTAGCAGTTGTATCTAATAAGAATATAAACATATGTGTGCAGGATCCAACTAACTATACATCCTAGGTAACACTAGCAGTTGTATCTAATAAGAATATAAACATATGTGTGTAGGATCCAACTAACTATACATCCTAGGTAACACTAGCAGTTGTATCTAATAAGAATATAAACATATGTGTGTGCAGGATCCAACTAACTATACATCCTAGGTAACACTAGCAGTTGTATCTAATAAGAATATAAACATATGTGTGTGCAGGATCCAACTAACTATACATCCTAGGTAACACTAGCAGTTGTATCTAATAAGAATATAAACATATGTGTGTAGGATCCAACTAACTATACATCCTAGGTAACACTAGCAGTTGTATCTAATAAGAATATAAACATATGTGTGCAGGATCCAACTAACTATACATCCTAGGTAACACTAGCAGTTGTATCTAATAAGAATATAAACATATGTGTGCAGGATCCAACTAACTATACATCCTAGGTAACACTAGCAGTTGTATCTAATAAGAATATAAACATATGTGTGTGCAGGATCCAACTAACTATACATCCTAGGTAACACTAGCAGTTGTATCTAATAAGAATATAAACATATGTGTGTGCAGGATCCAACTAACTATACATCCTAGGTAACACTAGCAGTTGTATCTAATAAGAATATAAACATATGTGTGCAGGATCCAACTAACTATACATCCTAGGTATCACTAGCAGTTGTATCTAATAAGAATATAAACATATATGTGTGTAGGATCCAACTAACTATACATCCTAGGTAACACTAGCAGTTGTATCTAATAAGAATATAAACATATGTGTGTAGGATCCAACTAACTATACATCCTAGGTAACACTAGCAGTTGTATCTAATAAGAATATAAACATATGTGTGTGCAGGATCCAACTAACTATACATCCTAGGTAACACTAGCAGTTGTATCTAATAAGAATATAAACATATGTGTGTGCAGGATCCAACTAACTATACATCCTAGGTAACACTAGCAGTTGTATCTAATAAGAATATAAACATATGTGTGCAGGATCCAACTAACTATACATCCTAGGTAACACTAGCAGTTGTATCTAATAAGAATATAAACATATGTGTGTAGGATCCAACTAACTATACATCCTAGGTAACACTAGCAGTTGTATCTAATAAGAATATAAACATATGTGTGTAGGATCCAACTAACTATACATCCTAGGTAACACTAGCAGTTGTATCTAATAAGAATATAAACATATGTGTGTAGGATCCAACTAACTATACATCCTAGGTAACACTAGCAGTTGTATCTAATAAGAATATAAACATATGTGTGTGCAGGATCCAACTAACTATACATCCTAGGTAACACTAGCAGTTGTATCTAATAAGAATATAAACATGTGTGTAGGATCCAACTAACTATACATCCTAGGTAACACTAGCAGTTGTATCTAATAAGAATATAAACATATGTGTGCAGGATCCAACTAACTATACATCCTAGGTAACACTAGCAGTTGTATCTAATAAGAATATAAACATATGTGTGTAGGATCCAACTAACTATACATCCTAGGTAACACTAGCAGTTGTATCTAATAAGAATATAAACATATGTGTGCAGGATCCAACTAACTATACATCCTAGGTAACACTAGCAGTTGTATCTAATAAGAATATAAACATATGTGTGCAGGATCCAACTAACTATACATCCTAGGTAACACTAGCAGTTGTATCTAATAAGAATATAAACATATGTGTGTAGGATCCAACTAACTATACATCCTAGGTAACACTAGCAGTTGTATCTAATAAGAATATAAACATATGTGTGCAGGATCCAACTAACTATACATCCTAGGTAACACTAGCAGTTGTATCTAATAAGAATATAAACATGTGTGCAGGATCCAACTAACTATACATCCTAGGTAACACTAGCAGTTGTATCTAATAAGAATATAAACATATGTGTGCAGGATCCAACTAACTATACATCCTAGGTAACACTAGCAGTTGTATCTAATAAGAATATAAACATGTGTGTGCAGGATCCAACTAACTATACATCCTAGGTAACACTAGCAGTTGTATCTAATAAGAATATAAACATATGTGTGTAGGATCCAACTAACTATACATCCTAGGTAACACTAGCAGTTGTATCTAATAAGAATATAAACATATGTGTGCAGGATCCAACTAACTATACATCCTAGGTAACACTAGCAGTTGTATCTAATAAGAATATAAACATATGTGTGTAGGATCCAACTAACTATACATCCTAGGTAACACTAGCAGTTGTATCTAATAAGAATATAAACATGTGTGTGCAGGATCCAACTAACTATACATCCTAGGTAACACTAGCAGTTGTATCTAATAAGAATATAAACATATGTGTGCAGGATCCAACTAACTATACATCCTAGGTAACACTAGCAGTTGTATCTAATAAGAATATAAACATATGTGTGCAGGATCCAACTAACTATACATCCTAGGTAACACTAGCAGTTGTATCTAATAAGAATATAAACATATGTGTGTGCAGGATCCAACTAACTATACATCCTAGGTAACACTAGCAGTTGTATCTAATAAGAATATAAACATATGTGTGCAGGATCCAACTAACTATACATCCTAGGTAACACTAGCAGTTGTATCTAATAAGAATATAAACATATGTGTGTAGGATCCAACTAACTATACATCCTAGGTAACACTAGCAGTTGTATCTAATAAGAATATAAACATATGTGTGCAGGATCCAACTAACTATACATCCTAGGTAACACTAGCAGTTGTATCTAATAAGAATATAAACATATGTGTGTAGGATCCAACTAACTATACATCCTAGGTAACACTAGCAGTTGTATCTAATAAGAATATAAACATATGTGTGCAGGATCCAACTAACTATACATCCTAGGTAACACTAGCAGTTGTATCTAATAAGAATATAAACATATGTGTGCAGGATCCAACTAACTATACATCCTAGGTAACACTAGCAGTTGTATCTAATAAGAATATAAACATATGTGTGCAGGATCCAACTAACTATACATCCTAGGTAACACTAGCAGTTGTATCTAATAAGAATATAAACATATGTGTGCAGGATCCAACTAACTATACATCCTAGGTAACACTAGCAGTTGTATCTAATAAGAATATAAACATGTGTGTGCAGGATCCAACTAACTATACATCCTAGGTAACACTAGCAGTTGTATCTAATAAGAATATAAACATATGTGTGCAGGATCCAACTAACTATACATCCTAGGTAACACTAGCAGTTGTATCTAATAAGAATATAAACATATGTGTGTGCAGGATCCAACTAACTATACATCCTAGGTAACACTAGCAGTTGTATCTAATAAGAATATAAACATATGTGTGCAGGATCCAACTAACTATACATCCTAGGTAACACTAGCAGTTGTATCTAATAAGAATATAAACATATGTGTGCAGGATCCAACTAACTATACATCCTAGGTAACACTAGCAGTTGTATCTAATAAGAATATAAACATATGTGTGTAGGATCCAACTAACTATACATCCTAGGTAACACTAGCAGTTGTATCTAATAAGAATATAAACATATGTGTGTGCAGGATCCAACTAACTATACATCCTAGGTAACACTAGCAGTTGTATCTAATAAGAATATAAACATATGTGTGTGCAGGATCCAACTAACTATACATCCTAGGTAACACTAGCAGTTGTATCTAATAAGAATATAAACATATGTGTGCAGGATCCAACTAACTATACATCCTAGGTAACACTAGCAGTTGTATCTAATAAGAATATAAACATATGTGTGTGCAGGATCCAACTAACTATACATCCTAGGTAACACTAGCAGTTGTATCTAATAAGAATATAAACATATGTGTGCAGGATCCAACTAACTATACATCCTAGGTAACACTAGCAGTTGTATCTAATAAGAATATAAACATATGTGTGTGCAGGATCCAACTAACTATACATCCTAGGTAACACTAGCAGTTGTATCTAATAAGAATATAAACATGTGTGTGCAGGATCCAACTAACTATACATCCTAGGTAACACTAGCAGTTGTATCTAATAAGAATATAAACATATGTGTGCAGGATCCAACTAACTATACATCCTAGGTAACACTAGCAGTTGTATCTAATAAGAATATAAACATATGTGTGTGCAGGATCCAACTAACTATACATCCTAGGTAACACTAGCAGTTGTATCTAATAAGAATATAAACATATGTGTGCAGGATCCAACTAACTATACATCCTAGGTAACACTAGCAGTTGTATCTAATAAGAATATAAACATATGTGTGCAGGATCCAACTAACTATACATCCTAGGTAACACTAGCAGTTGTATCTAATAAGAATATAAACATGTGTGTGCAGGATCCAACTAACTATACATCCTAGGTAACACTAGCAGTTGTATCTAATAAGAATATAAACATATGTGTGTGCAGGATCCAACTAACTATACATCCTAGGTAACACTAGCAGTTGTATCTAATAAGAATATAAACATATGTGTGTGCAGGATCCAACTAACTATACATCCTAGGTAACACTAGCAGTTGTATCTAATAAGAATATAAACATGTGTGTGCAGGATCCAACTAACTATACATCCTAGGTAACACTAGCAGTTGTATCTAATAAGAATATAAACATATGTGTGTAGGATCCAACTAACTATACATCCTAGGTAACACTAGCAGTTGTATCTAATAAGAATATAAACATATGTGTGCAGGATCCAACTAACTATACATCCTAGGTAACACTAGCAGTTGTATCTAATAAGAATATAAACATATGTGTGTGCAGGATCCAACTAACTATACATCCTAGGTAACACTAGCAGTTGTATCTAATAAGAATATAAACATATGTGTGCAGGATCCAACTAACTATACATCCTAGGTAACACTAGCAGTTGTATCTAATAAGAATATAAACATATGTGTGTGCAGGATCCAACTAACTATACATCCTAGGTAACACTAGCAGTTGTATCTAATAAGAATATAAACATATGTGTGCAGGATCCAACTAACTATACATCCTAGGTAACACTAGCAGTTGTATCTAATAAGAATATAAACATATGTGTGCAGGATCCAACTAACTATACATCCTAGGTAACACTAGCAGTTGTATCTAATAAGAATATAAACATATGTGTGTAGGATCCAACTAACTATACATCCTAGGTAACACTAGCAGTTGTATCTAATAAGAATATAAACATATGTGTGTAGGATCCAACTAACTATACATCCTAGGTAACACTAGCAGTTGTATCTAATAAGAATATAAACATATGTGTGTGCAGGATCCAACTAACTATACATCCTAGGTAACACTAGCAGTTGTATCTAATAAGAATATAAACATATGTGTGCAGGATCCAACTAACTATACATCCTAGGTAACACTAGCAGTTGTATCTAATAAGAATATAAACATATGTGTGTGCAGGATCCAACTAACTATACATCCTAGGTAACACTAGCAGTTGTATCTAATAAGAATATAAACATATGTGTGCAGGATCCAACTAACTATACATCCTAGGTAACACTAGCAGTTGTATCTAATAAGAATATAAACATATGTGTGCAGGATCCAACTAACTATACATCCTAGGTAACACTAGCAGTTGTATCTAATAAGAATATAAACATATGTGTGTAGGATCCAACTAACTATACATCCTAGGTAACACTAGCAGTTGTATCTAATAAGAATATAAACATATGTGTGTAGGATCCAACTAACTATACATCCTAGGTAACACTAGCAGTTGTATCTAATAAGAATATAAACATATGTGTGCAGGATCCAACTAACTATACATCCTAGGTAACACTAGCAGTTGTATCTAATAAGAATATAAACATATGTGTGCAGGATCCAACTAACTATACATCCTAGGTAACACTAGCAGTTGTATCTAATAAGAATATAAACATATGTGTGCAGGATCCAACTAACTATACATCCTAGGTAACACTAGCAGTTGTATCTAATAAGAATATAAACATATGTGTGCAGGATCCAACTAACTATACATCCTAGGTAACACTAGCAGTTGTATCTAATAAGAATATAAACATATGTGTGCAGGATCCAACTAACTATACATCCTAGGTAACACTAGCAGTTGTATCTAATAAGAATATAAACATATGTGTGCAGGATCCAACTAACTATACATCCTAGGTAACACTAGCAGTTGTATCTAATAAGAATATAAACATATGTGTGTAGGATCCAACTAACTATACATCCTAGGTAACACTAGCAGTTGTATCTAATAAGAATATAAACATATGTGTGCAGGATCCAACTAACTATACATCCTAGGTAACACTAGCAGTTGTATCTAATAAGAATATAAACATATGTGTGTGCAGGATCCAACTAACTATACATCCTAGGTAACACTAGCAGTTGTATCTAATAAGAATATAAACATATGTGTGCAGGATCCAACTAACTATACATCCTAGGTAACACTAGCAGTTGTATCTAATAAGAATATAAACATATGTGTGCAGGATCCAACTAACTATACATCCTAGGTAACACTAGCAGTTGTATCTAATAAGAATATAAACATATGTGTGCAGGATCCAACTAACTATACATCCTAGGTAACACTAGCAGTTGTATCTAATAAGAATATAAACATATGTGTGCAGGATCCAACTAACTATACATCCTAGGTAACACTAGCAGTTGTATCTAATAAGAATATAAACATATGTGTGTAGGATCCAACTAACTATACATCCTAGGTAACACTAGCAGTTGTATCTAATAAGAATATAAACATATGTGTGCAGGATCCAACTAACTATACATCCTAGGTAACACTAGCAGTTGTATCTAATAAGAATATAAACATATGTGTGCAGGATCCAACTAACTATACATCCTAGGTAACACTAGCAGTTGTATCTAATAAGAATATAAACATATGTGTGCAGGATCCAACTAACTATACATCCTAGGTAACACTAGCAGTTGTATCTAATAAGAATATAAACATATGTGTGCAGGATCCAACTAACTATACATCCTAGGTAACACTAGCAGTTGTATCTAATAAGAATATAAACATATGTGTGCAGGATCCAACTAACTATACATCCTAGGTAACACTAGCAGTTGTATCTAATAAGAATATAAACATATGTGTGTAGGATCCAACTAACTATACATCCTAGGTAACACTAGCAGTTGTATCTAATAAGAATATAAACATATGTGTGCAGGATCCAACTAACTATACATCCTAGGTAACACTAGCAGTTGTATCTAATAAGAATATAAACATGTGTGTGCAGGATCCAACTAACTATACATCCTAGGTAACACTAGCAGTTGTATCTAATAAGAATATAAACATATGTGTGTGCAGGATCCAACTAACTATACATCCTAGGTAACACTAGCAGTTGTATCTAATAAGAATATAAACATATGTGTGTGCAGGATCCAACTAACTATACATCCTAGGTAACACTAGCAGTTGTATCTAATAAGAATATAAACATATGTGTGCAGGATCCAACTAACTATACATCCTAGGTAACACTAGCAGTTGTATCTAATAAGAATATAAACATATGTGTGCAGGATCCAACTAACTATACATCCTAGGTAACACTAGCAGTTGTATCTAATAAGAATATAAACATGTGTGTGCAGGATCCAACTAACTATACATCCTAGGTAACACTAGCAGTTGTATCTAATAAGAATATAAACATATGTGTGTGCAGGATCCAACTAACTATACATCCTAGGTAACACTAGCAGTTGTATCTAATAAGAATATAAACATATGTGTGCAGGATCCAACTAACTATACATCCTAGGTAACACTAGCAGTTGTATCTAATAAGAATATAAACATGTGTGTGCAGGATCCAACTAACTATACATCCTAGGTAACACTAGCAGTTGTATCTAATAAGAATATAAACATATGTGTGCAGGATCCAACTAACTATACATCCTAGGTAACACTAGCAGTTGTATCTAATAAGAATATAAACATATGTGTGTGCATGATCCAACTAACTATACATCCTAGGTAACACTAGCAGTTGTATCTAATAAGAATATATAACATACTAGTCCATGCCTTCTGGGATTGTAATGATGTTGTTGTTTTGGATGAAAGAAACAGCTTCTTCGACACTGTTGAAAGATATCATCTCGTTTCGATGGTAGATTTTGAATTTGGCTGGATAGATTAATTGTGCCTTAATTTTATTTTGCTTTAATAGCCTTACCAGTGGCCAAGAGCTTTTCCTCATTTCCAGGACTCTTGTGGAGTAATCATTATCTAACCTTATTTGGTTTCCTTTGAAAGACAAGTGACTTTTCCTCCAAGCCTTTTTTAATATAAGTTCTTTATCTAAGAAGGATAGGAACTTCACAACTATGGATCTTGGAGAAGCATTAGTGGAAGGAGGGGTATGTTTCCCTATGGCTCTATGGCTCTCTCAATCCCGTATGACAAACCTTCTTTTAAGTCCAAAAATTCAGGCAGCCAGGAATTTAGGAAGGAAATAATATCTTCTCCTTTTGTTTTTCAAGAATTCATCTTCCTTACATCTTTTATCTATATCATTCAGTGAAGTCTCAATGTTCAGAATTTTGGATTGTTGCTGCTGGGGGATTTCCTTTAGAACATCAGTTTGTTGTTGACAGTTCATCTTTAAAGTTTCAAGGTTGTCAATAAATCTGTCCATTTTTAAAGATAATTCCTGGAGAGTAGTAGATATAGACTGGATTTCTTTCCTTAGTGTGGAATCAGCGTGTGAAGATTTTGAGTTCTCATCTCTGCCCAGTTGTATAATCATTAATTTTGACAGGAAATTTAAAAAAAAAAAAAAGCTCCAAAGTTGAAAATCTACTAGATTATAGGTTCTCAAACAGATTGTATAACTTTTAAGGAGCTGATAATAGAATTTTAAATAATAATTTTCCTGTTCTTGGTAGCTGATGTGAAGCTCAAGAAAAAGCTGTTACCAGTTGGCCATTTAGGTTCCGCCCCCAGTGTTCACACATTTTGACCAGTGAACGGATTACTTAAATAATAGAATTAATAGTATTATTAGATTGAGGAAGAGTAACTGTAGAACCATTAGGGTTATTTATATTTTGCTTTGTTCCCACTGTTGTAGATTTTACATTGGAGAAACTAAATGGGCACTCAATAAAAGGATCTACAAATACCTTTATGACATCAAGGTGAAGGACAACAATGATGGATTATATAGACATGTTTTGAACTGTGCGGGACAAAATTATTTTAAATTTGCTATCTTGGAAAAAGTTAATATGCAGCCGAGAGGGGGAGACTGATCTTTAAGGCTGGAATACAAACAACTCATTTGGCATTTGAGGTTAAATGCCATTCAACCCCCCCCCCCAAGCTTGAAGGAGATAGTCTATTTCAACAGTTTTAAAAATGCAGTCACATAAATTATAATAGATGGATTTTGGTTCCTAAATATTGTTTTATTCAAGGACAATACATCACATTTTTGAATTCTATTTATTTTTTATTTTTTATTTTCTATTGCCCATGCTTTTAATAGTATTTTTTCATTAAATTGTGATTTGAATGGGTTATACAGATTTACAACTATTTATGCTATGTTATTGTTTTTTATGTATGCAGTATTATGGGTTATACAAAGGAGAATGGGGAGCTTCGCAGTAACCCCCCCCACCTTTTTATTCTGCAATATCCATATGTATTACTGTCTCTTTAAGAAAAAGGTTTTTAAAGATGTTACTAGGTAACCATTTAAATTCTGAGGAAGTTCCTGTTCCACAGAATGAAAGCTTTTAATCTGCTTTTTGTACTCAACCAGCTTTAATAAAGAGAGACTTATATTTTTGATTTTTGGATTCAGGGCTTTTGTAAGCATTTGATGAGCTATGTGTCTTTCTTGGGAGGTTGGAGTTGATACTGTGTATCTTCTTCTTGATTGGCAGTACTTTTAGATGTTATGTGATCCTATCTCGCCTACATTCTGACTGGTGGGTTCGGAGCCGATCCCTCGGCTCCGACCATGCCAAAGCGAAGTCTCTTATTGGCTGAGCTTACTATATCCCAGGATGCACCACTACCAGTCCCCCAGATCTCGTTTGCCGCTAACCTGCGAAGACGTGGTCTCGAGCTGGCTGAGCTGAGTAGTAAATTTACTAACTTTTTTCTGTCAGTTTTTTGCTGTTTTTTGTCTTAAAAAGCTGTTTTAACGGCTATTCTTCTCTTTGTGTGTGTTTGGGTTTGTTAAAGACTTGTTGTGTGATTGGGTTGAGTTTGGTTTAGGCCCCCTTCATCTAGGGCCTTCCCGGTCAGTCAACCCTCCTAAAACCTTAGGGTTTCAAAGTTCCTTGTCATTTGCGCTTTTAAGCGATAACTGTAAGCCTATATTTAGGTGGTGTCAATCAGAAAGTCAGTAATTGTATTTTTTCCTGTCAAAGATTACTGAAATTGTCTTACCATAATGTCTCAGAATCCTAGGCCTTCGGGCTTTAAAAAATGCACAAAATGTAGTTTCAAAATGTCCATCACAGACGATCACTCTCTGTGTGTATTGTTTGGGTGCAAAACACTTACAGGAGTCATGCAGCGTATGTCACGCTTTTTCCTCAAGGGTCCTCCAGGAGAGGAAAAATAAATTGATTCTTAAGGGTTTAATTAAACCTTCTTTTGAAGAAGCCTTGGCATCCTCTCCTTCTCCGGCTAAAAGAAAGGCCGGTTCCGACCAGTCCGTCGGATCCGACCAAAAGACATAGGCAGGCCTCTCCTTGGCTCCAAGGACTTGAGCGAGGTCGAACGGTCTGCCTCGATGCCACCAGTCTCGACTCCTCTGGCCGGGCCGATGGCTGGGGCATCGAGGCGGGTCACCGTCGGCTCCACTGGTTTCGAGCCGACAAGGTCGCCCGCTCAGACACTTCCTCCTCGGCGAAGTCCACCTCGGCACCGATGGAATATGGTGTGTATTCCTTGGCGCCGATAGTCATCGAGTCACCTCGGAGCCGGTCCCCTAGTCCTTTGGGGCCGTTGGAGGCCGTCTCGAACCCGTTCAGTTTCCTCGGTCTTCGAGGATGTCAGATTCTGATATAGACAGGGTGCTCCAAAGACTGTTCCAGTCCCCAGTCTTCCAAAATTTGTTTCGGTTCCGACCCAGTTGGCTTGAGCCGATGACCCTGGCCCACCCATTGCCATTCCTCCTCCGACTGCTTGGCTCCGTCGGAGCAGGTGCTGTTGGAGCCAGTGGAGATCTCAGGGTCGGCTCCGACCCTTACTCCAACCAGACCTTGGGTCCGAGTTTGGTACGGACTTCTTCGGCTGGACCCGGGGTGATGTTTGGGACCTATGCTTTGTTCCGAGCCTCCCTCGGTGCTTGCGGGACTTCCGTCGGCTGTCATGGCTCGGGGACGGACACTCCCAGGATTCTGGGGTCCGGCTTTCAGAGCCATGAGGAGTGCTGGCCAAGTCCTCTTCGGCCATCTCTCCGGCTTTACCGCACCTTCCCTGGGCGTGGAGACTGGGTCTTTGGCAGTTCCCCTGTCCGTAGTCAGCGGAGCCCCTGGGCCTGAGGTTACCCCATTGGGGTTCCCCTCCTGAGGGTTCTTGAGTTGTCTTCGGAGGAACCCCCAAGGAAGAGATCGTGCAAGAGGAAGCCGTGGACTCCCCGAGTCTATTACATCGGACACTGATCTTGATGATGCAGAGGGGTCCCAAGTCGTCCTCGGATGATGTCTCATTTGCAGACATCTTAGAGATCCTCAAACAACGAGGCGGCTGGATATCCAAACCCCTCTGCTGATGAGTCAGTGCTCCTCAAGGCCTTTGGGGCTCAGCCTCCGCCTCCTGGGTGTCTCCGCCCTTGACGAGCTTCTGGATTTAGTTTGTCCGGTGGGAACATCCAGATACCGGGGAACCACTCCGTTCTGGTCCAAATAAATTTTTGTCTGCTCCCCGAGAAGGAGTTCCTCACTAAAGGCGTGGCTGTAGATGCCATGGTGGTGGCATCTGCTACACAACAGGACGTGGCAGAGGCTTCAACGTCCGTCCATCCTCCTAATAAGGAGTCTAGGGTATGGACAGGTGCAAGCGCACCCTGACTTCAGCGGCCTTTACTTTAAGGTCTCTGAATTATTTGGCACATTTTACCAGGCTTCAGAGGGATCTGGTCAAGGAGTTGTCAGATTCCTCTCGGTAACCTACCTGAGCAGCTAGCCCAGTCGGTTAGCTCTCAGTTGGCTATCCTTACGTCAATTTCTAACTCGTCCATGAGGCTCATTTCCTATGCAGCGGCGGGTAGAGCGGCAGGCACAGGCGTGGCTCACGGAGACAAGCCTGGCTCCGCTGTCAGTTCTTGGAGGCCTTCAAGTCCTCCTTCGCCGACGCTCCCTTTGATGGGTCCTCCTTGTTTGGACCCAAGGTTAAAGACACCCTTACCCGCTGTGAGCAAGAGGGAAAAACTTTATCTGCCGTAGGTGCCCGTTATTCCACTCCCTTCGGCCTTACCCCAAGGCTAAAGGAGGAAAATGTGGTTCCGCAAATCTCGTAAGTTTTTCCCCAACAGCAGGAAGATTCCCTTCCAGAGGCAGAGGACGGGAAATTTTCAGGGAGACGCCGTCCCAGAGGCAGTGGGCCCGCAATTCTGGAGACCGAGTCCTTTCGTGGCTCTTCAGCCTCCCACACATCATGAGGGATTGCCCGGCTGTGCTGCTCGAGCCAGTCGGGTGTCATTTGCCAAGCACCTAAAAGCCTGGGAGTCAATCACTCAGGACAGATGGGTGCCGGATCATGCCGGAGGTTACACCATCCCATTCACATACTCCCCACCGTCCAAAAAATCCCGGACCCACCACCCAGTCAAAGGGAAATGGCAGCCGCAGAAGCTTTAAAGCTGCTAGAAAGGAGTCATCCAACCGGTCCCCACAGACCAGATCGGATCAGGAAATTACTCCAGGTTCTTTTAGTGCCAAAAGACAGGGGACCTGAGACCAATATTGGATCTCAGCAGACTGAACCAATCCGTCACGAAATCCAAATTCGAATGGTCACGTTACAATCCATTCTCCCATTGTTGGAGAAGGATGTTTGGATGTGCTCCATAGACCTCAAGGACGCCTATTATCACATACCGATACATCAGGCGTCCAGGAGGTATCTGCGCTTCAGCCTGGGAGTCAGTCATTACCAATTTTGTGCTCTGCCCTTTGGTCTCACCACAGCTCCCAGGGTGTTCACCAAGTGTTTGGCAGTAGTGACGGCTCACCTGAGAAGTCTTGGATTCCAAGTGTTTCCCTATCTGGACGACTGGCTCCTGACTGCCACCACCAGGCATCTACTAATGGACAACCTCAAAGCCACCATCTCCTGGGTGCTACCCTGGGATTACATTCAATTGGTCAAAGTCTGTCTTGCTGCCCTCTCAGCATAAGGTTCATAGGAGCAGAGATAGACTCAAGATTGATGCGTCTTTCTTCCTGCCGAAAGGATCCAAACTTTACAGGGCCAAGTTCAAGCTCTGATCTCGAGATCCAAAGCCCCAGCCAGGATGGTTCTACAAGTTTTAGGCTCAATGTCTGCCACGGTTCTTTTAGTTCCTCTGGCAAGATTGCACATGAGGATTCTTCAGTGGCTATTGTCAACTCAATGGTCCTTTCAGGATCTTCCCTCAATCATCACATCATGATTACGGAAACATGCAAGCGGGACCTTCGCTGGTGGCTTCAGACATCCAGTCTGAATCAAGGAAGCCCTTTGTTATTCCCTCTCCAGTGGTTACCCTGACGACAGATGCCTCCCAGATAGGGTGGGGGCATTGTCTGGGCAGGCTAGTTCAGGGCTCCTGGCTTCTCTTCTCCACATCAATGTGTTGGAGATGAGGGCTGTACTTCTATCCTACAGGCCTTACACAAGTTTCTTCCTCAGGGCATCATCGCCATCCACACAGACAACATGTCGGTGGTCTGGTATCTGAACAAACAAGGAGGGACCAGATCTTACCCCTTTGCAGAGAGGCCATGAGAGTGTGGGAATGGGCTGTAGCTACCAACCGCTTCTTGGTAGCGACCCACATTCGGAAAATCAAATATATTGGCAGACAAATTGAGCAGGACAATTCTCTCTCCTCACGAGTGGTCTCTAAACCAAACAGTAGCAGCTCAGGTTTTCAGGAGATGGGGGCCGTGCTGCGACCTATTTGCAACTCCACTAAACACCAAGTGCCAAAGGTTCTTCTCCTTGATCCCACATCAGGGAGTACCAGCTATGGATGCTCTAGCACAACCTTGGCCAACAGGGCTACTTACGCCTTTCCTCCGATTCCACTTCTCTCCAAAGTCATTCAAAAGCTTCTCAATTGGGGTCCAATGATACTGATTGCCCCATACTGGCCTCGTCAGGTATGGTTTCCTTACCTGAAGAAGCATGCGGTGGACGATCCGTGGACTTTAGACCTAATTCCGGACCTGCTAATTCATCAGTCGGGACATCAGCATCAGTCCCTTCGATCTTTGAAATTGACAGCTTGGCTCCTCCACTTCCGACTTTAGTCAGAAGTCACACACTAGACCGGAAGTTGTTCACATTTTATCTTGACCCACAAACCCACCACTAACAAATTGTACCTCAGTAAGTGGAAGAGGTTTGCTATCTGGGCTCAACTCAAGGGCTTAGACCCTATCACTGCTCCTATCCCAGAGGTTTTGAAATTCTTAACATCCCTGTTTAATCAAGGATCTTCTGTCTCTACTATTAAAGTCCAACTAGCGGCTATCTCTAAATTCCACGAATCCATGGATCCTCCATTGATGAGCAGCAGACTATGCAAAACTTTCATTAAAGGTGCGGGCCTGTTAAGACCCCAGTTTTTCATCCTGCCTCCATGGGATCTTGATTTGGTGCTTCGCATTAACATCTTCCCCTTCGAACCGGCTGCTACATGTGAGTTAAAATATCTGTCTTGGAAAACTGCCTTCTTAGTTGCAATTACTTCTGCAAGAAGAGTTTCAGAGCTTCAAGCCCTGTCTATTAAACCACCGTACTTGATTTTCCACAAGGATAGAGTATCACTTAGGCCTAATCCATCCTTTGTCCCAAAGGTCTGTTCTAGTTTCTGTCTCCAACAATCTCTAGAGCTACCAGTTTTCTTCCCAAAATTCTCCAATGAAGCAGAATACACTCTCCATAAATTGGATGTTCACAGGCAATTACGCTTCTATTTAGACAGGACTCAGCAACTTCGTAAGTCAGACCAGTTGTTTGTGTCCTTCTCAGATAATAAATTGGGTCAAACCATCACAAAAGCTACTATCTCCAAATGGATCAGAGATTGCATAACTCAGGCTTATTCTTCTTTGAATAAGCAACTTACAATATCTATCAAAGCTCATTCTACCAGAGCTATGGCTACTTCTATAGCTTTTCATTCCAAGCTCGCTATATCGGAGATTTGTGCTGCGGCTACTTGGTCCAATCCGCACACTTTCATTTCCCACTACAAATTGGATGTGGCATCTAAAGGACGAGCATCATTTGGTTCCACGGTACTCAGGAGTGTTTTCCAGTGAGCCACCCAGGATTCAGGTGCTAGGGACGCTGTCCCACCAGTCAGAATGTAGGCGAGATAGGATCACATAACATCTTTTAGTTATGTACTCACCATAACTTCAGATGTTTGGGATCCATCTCATTCCTAATACCCACCCTCCTTCCCCTGCCTTGGAGATCAGAAGAGATTGAACGGTTTTGAGTTCTACTGTTTATCTTGTTTCATCTGACGATGTTATATAAGCAGGGCGTGCATGTGTGCATGTATGCGGACAAACTAGATCTGGGGGACTGGTAGTGGTGCATCCTGGGATATAGTAAGCTCAGCCAATAAGAGACTTCGCTCTTTGGCATAAGCGTGCCGAGTCGGAGCCGAGGATCGGGTCGAACCCACCAGTCAGAATGTAGGCGAGATGGATCCCAAACATCTGAAGTTATGGTGAGTACATAACTAAAAGTTACTGTGTTTTGGTTGCTGTTCTTTCGCCCAGCTGGCTTTCTGTTAACATACTTGTAGTTCATGATTTAACTGCTTCAACTTTCCTTTGCTATGCGTTTCTAGTTACTTAACCAAACAGTGTTCCTGGGTCACCCCTGTGAAGGGACAATTGTGTCACACAGACAGACACATACACACACACAAAGCCCTTTGCTTAGACACTCTTAGAATTATACAAGTAAAAGGATAAGATTGACTCTTGGGACTCTCCTTTTCACAAATGCAAAGAATTCACTGTCCAAAATATCCAAGCTGCTTGACTGGTATAAGAAAATTGCTAGACAGTTGAGGGATATGCGAGACAGTGCTCTTTGGAAATGGTTTTAGACTCCTCAATGGTCTCCTTAATCTTATGCCTAGTAAGTACAAATTAACCTATGAAAAATGGTTGAGAATGATCAGTATTTTCCTTGCCAAGTCCTTGAGTCACCATAGGCACTCCCAGAAAGAGATAGAACTTACTGCAGGGTGCATTGATCACAGACTTGGTTGCACTTCATAGGTTCATAGTTTCATAGCTGTGTACTAAGCTAATGGCCCTAGAGCCTTTACAAGCCTAGCCCATATAAGTGCCCTGGCATTATACTGCCCGATGTTAGTTCCCAGTGCCTCTAGCAAGTTCGTTAGGGAATTCAGGTGGCCTTCTTCACATGAAGGGTTTGAGTCTTCCAACAAGCTGAGTCAACTTTTGTTAACAGAAACTATTGATGCGAAGGACTTGGTGAATTGCCCATCAGCTAATTTCTCTTTCATTAAGTGCAGTGGACCCAACTCATTAAATTAACAATACTGTAAGGTTCATTAATGGGTTATCTTTTTTCTAATGGCATTGATGTTTGAAAACTAGCATGGTGAACATGTACATAACACCTGATTGTACTATTTAGAAAGTGGAATTCCATTTTTCTAATGTTGTAATAACATGCAAAATATACAAGGAAGGGTATGCAGGGGAGAAAAGGTGGATTGTTTTTATGTGACCTCTCATTTTGTTTAACTTGTTATGACATATGGATCCTCACCTAACTGTTTTTTTTTTTTGTATAACTGTACTAAGATCCATTTTTAATTTACAACTTTTGAATAATGTTGTTCTATATGTGCTTATATTTGATTGTCAAGCTTACAACTTACTGGCATTCATAGAAGCATGCTAAGCTAATGACCACTGTGGCCTTTTTAAACCTAACCATGTATCCCAAATGTATCTGACAAGTTTAGGAATCTTAAGATCATTTTAAGGGTTATATGTAGGCTAGAGCTTGGGTGGTCAAGCATTTCCTGGCTGTCTCTGTCCACTAGGGATACAGGTACCAGGCCAGGGGTGAATTTTTAATTCCCCATCCACTGGTCCAAGTTATGTTTGAACTAGGTTAAGGAATAGCTCTGCTTCACATGGATAGGAAGCATATTCCACAGAAGGGGTACTCTCTGAGACACATACATGTCCCTTCTAATATACTCTATTTATGTGTCAAGCAAGGTTTAAGTCCCTAGATTGAGAAATTCTGATGCTAATTATTTTGTGGAAAGCAGAAGGTCCATCAGAGCAGGATCCAATGATCAAGGCATAGCATACCCCTCAACAGTCTGTAGAAAACAGAGTTTAGGGATAAGGCTTTGAGGAAATCTGCATATGACATGTTGTTTATACCCTGTATAAAAGTAGGTTCTGTTACCTCAGAATTTGCCAGGTAACAAATGCAAATAAGCAAACAATGCAATGAGTGCCTGTGTCTATTGTACTGCAAGGAAAGCTACACCCTTTCTTGTATCTCTGATATATTTGTTCAGTGTATACGTTCTATTTAAGCATTAGCTAACCCTGTACTTTTGAACATTTTGTGCCCCAGGCCACAAGTCAAAAGCTACATACATGAATGTGTTTCAAAGTGGTCAATCAACCAATGTGTCATTTGGGAGGAAACCAGAGTACCTGAAGGAAATCTATACAGATAGATGGAAAGCATACAAACTCCATAGGTTCATAGATTCATAGGTAGGTACTAGGCTATCGGCCCAAGGACCTAAGTCAGCCTAGCCAACAAGGTTCCCTGGCTTATGCCACCCAAGAAAATTAATTTCTTGTATCCCTGTCAAGCAGAGCCATAGAAGTGATCCCCAGGGTGTATTTCCTATTTCCCATCCACTCATCAAGATTTTTCTTGAAGAGTGCTAATGAGGAACCTTGCTTGACATAGATGGGTAGCTTGTTCCAGAGTATAGGAAGTCTCTGGGACAGGAATCTATCCCTCCAGCATGTCCTGTTTATTGTGGTAACAAGGTTTTGGTCCCTAGAGCATGTAGCTTGGAGGGATTGGGATTTCTTTAGGTGTAGCATGTCCCAACAGCTCTGGGTTTAACATAACTTTATATGTTAGGCAGGGATCTCCTCGGAGTAGGCGATATGCTACAGAATAAAGCTGAAGTTTTTTGAGTAGGTCAGTGTAGGGCATCTGTTTGAGGCCAGTAACCCTCTTTGTGAGGTACTTCTGTGGCCTTTCCAGCTGCTGCAGATGTCTTGTGAGGTACATTCCAAAAGGGGTGTTGTACTCTATAATAGGTCTAATGAGTGCCGAGTAGAGGGGAAAAAATTACCTCTTTTTTCCTGGATGAGAACCCTTTTGTGATGAGGTGTGTCACATAGAAGGATTTCCTAACTACTGTGGCGATGTGATTATCAAAGGAGAGACTACTGTCCTCCTGGGTCCCAAGGTATCTTATCACACATTCAGCATTAAGTAGACCGCCGTTTATGTGGTAGTTCATGGGTACAGAGTTTTTACCAAGCGGGATGACAATGCACTTTTTGGCATTGAGCTTGAGGCCATGCCTCTGATACCAGGCATCTGTCTCAGTGAGGCCCTTCTGTAGGATGTCCACATCATTTGGGGACTCGACTATGGCTTCTAGTTTGCAGTCATCTGCAAACTTTGTTAGCCAGAGGCCTTCTGTGTTAGCCTGTACTTCAGCAATGTAGATACCAAACAGGAGAGATCCCAGGACTGACCCCTGTGGTACTCCACTTGTCACTGGTTTGAAGTCAGATTTGGAGTCTGCAACTTTTACAGTGTGGTTCATTCCACTGAGATAGTTAGCTGAGGTGGGTCATGAATCCCCGACCCCAGGGCTGTTAAGTGATAATGGTAATCACTGTAAGATCATGTTACCAAAGGAGGTACCTCAATTACACCAGATACTTCCAGACTCTGTAAGACTTTCCTTTGCCAATTTGCCCTGAGCTTACCGGATAGAGTGAAATAACTTGAGTACTGGATTCCAACACTTCCTTTCTTTATCTTGATACATGTGGGCTCAGTTTCTTGCCATTGTTGTTAAAATGTGCAATGCACTCAGCATACTTTTATGTGTCTTCAGTTTCTGTCTGTGACTAGATATAAATGGAGAGATGAAAGAGATTGAGGTTAAGAAAGGAGTGTGTATATTTTTGAAGAACTGCATATTACATGTTCTCAAAAAAAGATGCCATGCTTGGACAAGTTCTGGCTTTCTGGAAGTGTTCTGGTACATCAGCTGACAACACTGTTCCATATCGCTAGGATTCTGTTAATATTTCATCAACATGCATTCTTTGTGATCTTGGCAGCCATTGGTAGAACAGCCAGTATATGTAAGGCTTTCGACCAATGAGAGTTACAGTGCTGCTGCTCTATTTAGTTGTGAAGCAGGTTTTTGAGTACAGACTGCCTAGTGTATCACTCTTAGTGCTAGTCATGCAGAATAGTTTGAAAGATCAGCTTCTAAGGCCATCAGGAAGCTGGGATGTATAGATAAGGGAGTGGACTCAAGAAACACTGTGGTCATTTTCCCTTTGTACAAGAAATAAATAAGGTCATATCTGGAGTACTGCAGCTAGCTCTGCTGTTCCTGCAGAGAACAGTATATAGCCCCCAAGTAAGGTGCTATATATAGGAGCGCTTACCTATAAGGTGAGATGGGCGGAGGGATGAACTATTTATGTACTGTTGTGGGCGAGTTAATCCTACTAGCCCTGTGGGCTATATTCATGAGAGACTCCATTTCTATATGCTGGGGATATTTCACTGTGATACAAGAAAAATTCCCCAGATCTTCTTTCTAGTAAGTACCATGGATTTTTCTTATATTCACCGATTCGAGAAAATGGGACCTTAGTTGAATATCTCTTTCAAACAATGACACATCAGAAGGGCAGCACCCCCTGTAAACAAATGCTCTTCTGCATTGTCCGTAACAGAATATAAATCCAAGAACCTGTTATAGGGACAGAACCAATGACCTTCATCTTCCACCAATTAATGATGTGTGTGCGTACTACCTGTTGATCCACTGATATTGTAACCTGCTGAGCCAGTGACCAGCTAAGAGGGAAGGTACTAAATGCTGTACATTTATACACTGAAAGGTAAAAGAGAAAGGAATATCTATCTATGTATCTATCTATCTATCTATCTATCTATCTATCTATCTATCTATCTATCTATCTATTTATCTATCTATGTATCTATTTATATCTCTCTCTCTTTCTCTGTCTCTCTATCTCTAGCTCTCTATCTGTTAGCCATATAAGTAGGCTGATCCATGGACCCTTTCTGGCCACAATATAGGTTTATAGGTTCATAGGAGGTTACTAGGGTAGCGGGCCTGGAGCCCTTACAAGCCTAGACATGTTATTGCCAAGTTTATTTATTTATTTTATTTAACATTTGTTAGCCAGGGTAGTCCTACTAGACAACAAGTGTCCATTTTCAGCGGAGTCCTGGGGAGAAAAGCTCCATACAATTATAAAGTAAATAGGATACAACTTACAGAAATACCATTACAAAATTAATGCAGTAGAAATTAAGAGTGAAAAATATAACATGGTAACAGTGAGATATAGTAGAAGTTTCAGCAGCTGATATACCATATGCGAACATACCCTATTTTGGGATGAACAAACAAATAGCAAAATGTACAATATATACAATGAGCATAGACAGAGAACATGGGTAGAGTGTTACAAGGTGTTTCTCTAATGTAAAAGAGTATATATTAAGTACAGATATATGATACATATATACATACATATACTCACATATACATATATATATATATATATATATATATATATATATATATATACACACACACACACACACACACACACACACACACACATATATATATATATATATATATATGCATATACATCCACACATATATATATATATATATATATATCTACATACATATAAAGAGGCTTTTTTAGAGCACGTTACACATGTTGACCAGGGACAGAGACAGAGGGGAATATACCACAACATGTGTGTGAGGCTTTAGGGAGGACCATTACAGTTGCATAGATGGTTGGTGTAGAGGTATGTTTTGAGTAGGTTCTTGAAAGAGGATGCACAGTTTTGTAGCCTGAGGTCAGGAGGAAGGTTGTTCCATATTTTAGCAACTTCATGGGCAAATAGGGATTCCCTGGATTTGTTTTTACAAGGGATGGTTTCAATTAAGGCTTTGTTGCTGGACTGTAGTTGTCAACTAGAATTGTAAAAGTTTAGAACGTCTATCAGGTCAGGGGTTTTCTCAGGATAACACAGTATTTGGTGAGCTAGGTTGAGTTGATGGTACCTTAGTAGATTAGGGAATTCTAGCCAATGTAAATAATGTAGGGAGTGGCAAAGGTGAGATTGTGAGTTGGCAATGGTAGCAAATCTAGCGATTTTGTTGTACCAGGAGGAAAGTTTTGTAAAGGTTTGTTAGAACTGGGGATCCGTACAGTAGAGTAGATAGGAGATGAGCGTGGCTATTGCAATATGAGATTCGGAGGTTAGATACATTTTACATCGATAGAGGGAGCCTAACTTTTGGTGGATTTTGGAGATGGTTTTTGATATGTGTTGGTTGAATTTGAGTTGCTGGTCAATGGTAAGTCTTAGGAGTGTAGCCTCTGAGACAGGGGTGATTTGGGTCTTGTTGGAGGAGAGCATGGAGAAGGTGAGGTTGTTGGTTTTAATTGGGTAGCATAGCATTAGTTGTGTTTTCTTGGGATTTAATATCAGTTGTGAGTTATTAAGCCAGTTCTCTATGTCAGAAAAGGCCTCTTGGGCTTTTTGTTGGAGAAGCTGGATATTGGATGCGTAGCATATGAGGGTTGTGTCATCGGCGTATTGGACTATATTGGCTTTAGTGGTTGCTAAGTGAAGTTGGTTTGTGAAGATATTAAAAAGAAGAGGGCTGAGTATTGAACCTTGTGGGATACCTCAATTGTCTTTGGTTAGATGCACATAATTTGCAGAGTGAGTCTATGATAAACACTAACTACCCCTGGACAGAAATGGGGAAAAAAAAAAGTGAACTTTAACCCCTGAGCCACCATGGTGCAGTCTATTTATGTGACTGGCTGCTGGCCTTTTGCTGGCAGAAAATAAAACAGATTTCTCTAATGAAAGCATGGTGGGGATTGAAGATACTGCTGTTAAATTTTTTTTACCTTGCTGAAGAACTGAATGATATTCTGAAACTGATCTACAAGTATGTGCGTTGAAAGAGGGGATGGGATTGTTGTGAGTCCTTTTTTTGGCTAGTTTGAGTTTTGCTGACAAAACTGGCACCATTTTGATGTGTTATTTTTCATGCGGTCTGTCAGCTGGCCATTCATTCAGTTGATATTCCAGGATTTGCAAAAAGAGGACTTGAGCTCTCGACAATTTAGATTCCTTGATTCAGAGGTGACTATTAAGACATCTGTAAAATACTTTAAGCAACACAGTATTCTACTATAGTTATGCAGTGTTAAACTCTCAGTATGCAAAATACTAGAACCAGTCTGAGATTTACAGCACTACTTTAACCGCGGTGGTGCAGTGGTAGCGTTGTCGCCTCACAGCAAGAGGTTCTCCCGTTCGATTCTCAGCTGGAGCGCCTTCTGTGGAGTCTGCATGTCCTCCCCATCAAGTGGCCTTCAAAAGACATGCGTGAATGGGTGTACCTTCGTTGAAGGTTGGGCGTCGAGCTGGCACCTCGGCACTGTAAAATCTACTGCCAATCATTAGCGAACCAGAGTTCCACTGTGGCGACTGCAACCGTGAAAAGCGAAAGAAGAACAACAACATAAGCTATATTACTATAATATGCAAATGGCAGTATATTTACTAGTATGCAGAACCATGCTGATGGTGGGATTTGAAGGATGGCTATTCTGAATGCAAAGCTCCTTAATACAGTTTCAGGCTCCTTCAAAACGATCCCGGAATATCAACAGAAGGAATGGCCATCAGACATGCTGCATAAAAAAATAACACATCAAAAATGGTGCCAGTTTTGTCAGCAAAACTCAAACTAGCCAAACAAAAGGACTCACAAGTCCTTAAGGCAAAACACTTTGCCCAATGTACTAATCATAGGAGACTCAATTGTGAGGCACACTGATGTCCCACTCACTAGGTTGGACAAGGAGAAGGTGACAGTCAGTTGTCTATCAGGTGTCAGGATCTGCCACATAATGTATACACTCAGGTCACTCCACAACAAGTACAAATATGACTCAGTCATTGTCCATGTAGGTGTGAATGACCTGAGTCGTGCATCCTGTACTAACATGAAAAGAGATGTGATGGAGCTCTTGGATTATGTGGCCCAGGTAGGTATGACCCTAGCCCTGAGCAGTATTCTACCATCATCCATAATGATACCACAGTACGAGCAGAAAATGATTGAATTCAACAATTGGCTAAGTTTCTGGTGTCATTCTAAGGGGATCCAGTATCTGTCTGCCTGGGACAACATGATCGACAGACCTCAATGCTTTGCCAGAGATGGCCTGCATCTGTCACCACTGAGATTACGGGTACTGGCTAAGGCTCTTGCCACCTCTATAGTGCCTTTTGTAGGCAGTGTTCCAAAGACCAAAATTCCACCATAACAGCTACAAACAAATGCAATCTGAGGGTCATGCTGCTCAATGTTAGAAGTCTAAGTCTCAAGATGCACTCGCTCGAAGCTCTCCTCAAAATGGGAATGTCGACATCTGTGCTGTAATGGAGACCTGGTTTAAAGAGGCAGAAAGCACCCCTGTGCTCCCAGGCTACAACTCATTCCATATCTTTGGCCCCAGAATACAGCCGAAGCACCAAAGGCGGTGGTGTTTCCATATTCTTAAAGGATACGCACACCTCTAGACTGGTAGCCTAGCATAATGCATCCAACATTTTTCAGGTACAACTAACACTGGGTAAGACAGCAATACAAGTCATAGCCTGGTGCAGAACCCTAAACATGTCCCTAGACTCTCATTCCAACTTCCTAACTACCCTGGAATCTATCAAGGTCCAACCCAATACTCTCATACTGGGTGACTTCAACTACCACTCCATCAGCTGGGAAAACTATTCAAGTACCAATGTACAGGCCCAACACTTTCCGAATTTATCAGTTCCAATGCCCTGGACCAGTTCCTTCTAACCCCCACTAGAGGAAGCAACATCCTTGACCTGGTTATCACCAACATGGGCGACCATTGCTCCACACCTATAGTCAATTCCTGTCTGGTTAAATCTGACCACAAACTGATCACCATGGAAATCTCCATCTCACCTACACCCCCAGCTGAGGTGACCACCCTGAAGAACTTCTCTAAAGCCAACTTTGGGCTCCTAAAAACAGAGGTGGCTAACTTTTCAGCACCCATGCCAATGGAAAATAGCTGTATGACTGCCGAATCATACACCAATACACTGTATGAGCATATACACAAATGCATGGACCTTGCCATACCAAATAGAACTAAGACACTCTCCTCCAAAAAAGGAAGCCAATCCGGTGGTCCACAGTCATCAATAAACTCTACAACAGAAGGAAGAAGCTGTTGCAGAAAGAAATGAAGTCACAAGACTGGAAAACCTCCCTTATTAGTCTCAACAAAAAGCTGAGTTCCCTTATCAAATCCTCTAAAGCCAGCTATGAAGGCAGAATTGTGGCTGGCACCAAAAACAACCACAAAGCCTTCTATAGCTATATCAGAAACCTCAAAGGCAATACCCAGATTTGCTCTGAGTTATTGCATGATGGCACCTCCTATAATGAGCCAACAAATATAGCCAACATACTGGCCGACAGATTCCGTGCCAACTTTACCCCTCACTCCTCCCCAGGCCCCTATCACAATACCAGAAAAGCCTGATACCCACCATTTCTATGGCAGAGGTAAAAGTTTTTTGAGGCGGTCAGTGTAGGGCATCTGTTTGAGGCCAGTAACCCTCTTTGTGAGGTACTTCTGTGGCCTTTCCAGCTGCTGCAGATGTCTTGTGAGGTACATTCCAAAAGGGGTGTTGTACTCTATAATAGGTCTAATGAGTGCCGAGTAGAGGGGAAAAAATTACCTCTTTTTTCCTGGATAAGAACCCTTTTGTGATGAGGTGTGTCACATAGAAGGATTTCCTAACTACTGTGGCGATGTGAATATCAAAGGAGAGACTACTGTCCTCCTGGGTCCCAAGGTATCTTATCACACATTCGGCATTAAGTAGACCGCCGTTTATGTGGTAGTTCATGGGTACAGAGTTTTTACCAAGCGGGATGACAATGCACTTTTTGGCATTGAGCTTGAGGCCATGCCTCTGATACCAGGCATCTGTCTCAGTGAGGCCCTTCTGTAGGATGTCCACATCATTTGGGGACTCGACTATGGCTTCTAGTTTGCAGTCATCTGCAAACTTCGTTAGCCAGAGGCCTTCTGTGTTAGCCTGTACTTAAGCAATGTAGATACCAAACAGGAGAGATCCCAGGACTGACCCCTGTGGTACTCCACTTGTCACTGGTTTGAAGTCAGATTTGGAGTCTGCAACTTTTACAGTGTGGTTCATTCCACTGAGATAGTTAGCTGAGGTGGGTCATGAATCCCCGACCCCAGGGCTGTTAAGTGATAATGGTAATCACTGTAAGATCATGTTACCAAAGGAGGTACCTCAATTACACCAGATACTTCCAGACTCTGTAAGACTTTCCTTTGCCAATTTGCCCTGAGCTTACCGGATAGAGTGAAATAACTTGAGTACTGGATTCCAACACTTCCTTTCTTTATCTTGATACATGTGGGCTCAGTTTCTTGCCATTGTTGTTAAAATGTGCAATGCACTCAGCATACTTTTATGTGTCTTCAGTTTCTGTCTGTGACTAGATATAAATGGAGAGATGAAAGAGATTGAGGTTAAGAAAGGGAGTGTGTATATTTTTGAAGAACTGCATATTACATGTTCTCAAAAAAAGATGCCATGCTTGGACAAGTTCTGGCTTTCTGGAAGTGTTCTGGTACATCAGCTGACAACACTGTTCCATATCGCCAGGATTCTGTTAATATTTCATCAACATGCATTCTTTGTGATCTTGGCAGCCATTGGTAGAACAGCCAGTATATGTAAGGCTTTCGACCAATGAGAGTTACAGTGCTGCTGCTCTATTTAGTTGTGAAGCAGGTTTTTGAGTACAGACTGCCTAGTGTATCACTCTTAGTGCTAGTCATGCAGAATAGGTTGAAAGATCAGCTTCTAAGGCCATCAGGAAGCTGGGATGTATAGATAAGGGAGTGGACTCAAGAAACACTGTGGTCATTTTCCCTTTGTACAAGAAATAAATAAGGTCATATCTGGAGTACTGCAGCTAGCTCTGCTGTTCCTGCAGAGAACAGTATATAGCCCCCAAGTAAGGTGCTATATATAGGAGCGCTTACCTATAAGCTGAGATGGGTGGGGGGATGAACTATTTATGTACCTTTGTGGGCGAGTTAATCCTACTAGCCCTGTGGGCTATATTCATGAGAGACTCCATTTCTATATGCTGGGGACATTTCACTGTGATACAAGAAAAATTCCCCAGATCTTCTTTCTAGTAAGTACCATGGATTTTTCTTATATTCACCGATTCGAGAAAATGGGACCTTAGTTGAATATCTCTTTCAAACAATGACACATCAGAAGGGCAGCACCCCCTGTAAACAAATGCTCTTCTGCATTGTCCGTAACAGGATATAAATCCAAGATCCTGTTATAGGGACAGAACCAATGACCTTCATCTTCCACCAATTAATGATGTGTGTGCGTACTACCTGTTGATCCACTGATATTGTAACCTGCTGAGCCAGTGACCAGCTAAGAGGGAAGGTACTGAATGCTGTACATTTATACACTGAAAGGTAAAAGAGAAAGGAATATCTATCTATCTATCTATCTATCTATCTATCTATCTATCTATCTATCTATATATCTATCTATCTATCTATCTATCTATTTATCTATCTATGTATCTATTTATATCTCTCTCTTTCTCTGTCTATCTCTAGCTCTCTATCTGTTAGCCATATAAGTAGGCTGATCCATGGACCCTTTCTGGCCACAATATAGGTTTATAGGTTCATAGGAGGTTACTAGGGTAGCGGGCCTGGAGCCCTTACAAGCCTAGACATGTTATTGCCAAGTTTATTTATTTATTTTATTTAACATTTGTTAGCCAGGATAGTCCTACTAGACAACAAGTGTCCATTTTCAGCGGAGTCCTGGGGAGAAAAGCTCCATACAATTATAAAGTAAATAGGATACAACTTACAGAAATACCATTACAAAATTAATGCAGTAGAAATTAAGAGTGAAAAATATAACATGGTAACAGTGAGATATAGTAGAAGTTTCAGCAGCTGATATACCATATGCGAACATACCCTATTTTGGGATGAACAAACAAATAGCAAAATGTACAATATATACAATGAGCATAGACAGAGAACATGGGTAAAGTGTTACAAGGTGTTTCTCTAATGTAAAAGAGTATATATTAAGTACAGATATATGATACATATATACATACATATACTCACATATACATATATATATATATATATATATATATATATATATATATATATACACACACACACACACACACACACACACACACATATATATATATATATATATATATATATATGCATATACATCCACACATATATATATATATATATATATATATATATATATATATATATATATCTACATACATATAAAGAGGCTTTTTTAGAGCACGTTACACATGTTGACCAGGGACAGAGACAGAGGGGAATATACCACAACATGTGTGTGAGGCTTTAGGGAGGACCATTACAGTTGCATAGATGGTTGGTGTAGAGGTATGTTTTGAGTAGGTTCTTGAAAGAGGATGCACAGTTTTGTAGCCTGAGGTCAGGAGGAAGGTTGTTCCATATTTTAGCAACTTCATGGGCAAATAGGGATTCCCTGGAGTTGTTTTTACAAGGGATGGTTTCAATTAAGGCTTTGTTGCTGGACTGTAGTTGTCAACTAGAATTGTAAAAGTTTAGAACGTCTATCAGGTCAGGGGTTTTCTCAGGATAACACAGTATTTGGTGAGCTAGGTTGAGTTGATGGTACCTTAGTAGATTAGGGAATTCTAGCCAATGTAAATAATGTAGGGAGTGGCAAAGGTGAGATTGTGAGTTGGCAATGGTAGCAAATCTAGCGATTTTGTTGTACCAGGAGGAAAGTTTTGTAAAGGTTTGTTAGAACTGGGGATCCGTACAGTAGAGTAGATAGGAGATGAGCGTGGCTATTGCAATATGAGATTCGGAGGTTAGATACATTTTACATCGATAGAGGGAGCCTAACTTTTGGTGGATTTTGGAGATGGTTTTTGATATGTGTTGGTTGAATTTGAGTTGCTGGTCAATGGTAAGTCTTAGGAGTGTAGCCTCTGAGACAGGGGTGATTTGGGTCTTGTTGGAGGAGAGCATGGAGAAGGTGAGGTTGTTGATTTTAGTTGGGTAGCATAGCATTAGTTGTGTTTTCTTGGGATTTAATATCAGTTGTGAGTTATTAAGCCAGTTCTCTATGTCAGAGAAGGCCTCTTGGGCTTTTTGTTGGAGAAGCTGGATATTCGATGCGTAGCATATGAGGGTTGTGTCATCGGCGTATTGGACTATATTGGCTTTAGTGGTTGCTAAGTGAAGTTGGTTTGTGAAGATATTAAAAAGAAGAGGGCTGAGTATTGAACCTTGTGGGATACCTCAATTGTCTTTGGTTAGATGCACATAATTTGCAGAGTGAGTCTATGATAAACACCAACTACCCCTGGACAGAAATGGGGAAAAAAAATGTGAACTTTAACCCCTGAGCCACCATGGTGCAGTCTATTTATGTGACTGGCTGCTGGCCTTTTGCTGGCAGAAAATAAAACAGATTTCTCTAATGAAAGCATGGTGGGGATTGAAGATACTGCTGTTAAATTTTTTTTACCTTGCTGAAGAACTGAATGATATTCTGAAACTGATCTACAAGTATGTGCGTTGAAGGAGGGGATGGGATTGTTGTGAGTCCTTTTTTTGGCTAGTTTGAGTTTTGCTGACAAAACTGGCACCATTTTAATGTGTTATTTTTCATGCAGTCTGTCAGCTGGCCATTCATTCAGTTGATATTCCAGGATTTGCAAAAAGAGGACTTGAGCTCTCGACAATTTAGATTCCTTGATTCAGAGGTGACTATTAAGACATCTGTAAAATACTTTAAGCAACACAGTATTCTACTATAGTTATGCAGTGTTAAACTCTCAGTATGCAAAATACTAGAACCAGTCTGAGATTTACAGCACTACTTTAACCGCGGTGGTGCAGTGGTAGCGTTGTCGCCTCACAGCAAGAGGTTCTCCCGTTCAATTCTCAGCTGGAGCGCCTTCTGTGTGGAGTCTGCATGTCCTCCCCACGTCAAGTGGCCTTCAAAAGACATGCGTGAATGGGTGTACCTTCGTTGAAGGTTGGGCGTCGAGCTGGCACCTCGGCACTGTAAAAATCTACTGCCAATCATTAGCGAACCAGAGTTCCACTGTGGCGACCCGTAACCGGGAAAAGCCGAAAGAAGAACAACAACATAAGCTATATTACTATAATATGCAAATGGCAGTATATTTACTAGTATGCAGAACCATGCTGATGGTGGGATTTGAAGGATGGCTATTCTGAATGCAAAGCTCCTTAATACAGTTTCAGGCGCCTTCAAAACGATCCCGGAATATCAACAGAAGGAATGGCCATCAGACATGCTGCATAAAAAAATAACACATCAAAAATGGTGCCAGTTTTGTCAGCAAAACTCAAACTAGCCAAACAAAAGGACTCACAAGTCCTTAAGGCAAAACACTTTGCCCAATGTACTAATCATAGGAGACTCAATTGTGAGGCACACTGATGTCCCACTCACTAGGTTGGACAAGGAGAAGGTGACAGTCAGTTGTCTATCAGGTGTCAGGATCTGCCACATAATGTATACACTCAGGTCACTCCACAACAAGTACAAATATGACTCAGTCATTGTCCATGTAGGTGTGAATGACCTGAGTCGTGCATCCCTGTACTAACATGAAAAGAGATGTGATGGAGCTCTTGGATTATGTGGCCCAGGTAGGTATGACCCTAGCCCTGAGCAGTATTCTATCATCATCCATAATGATACCACAGTACGAGCAGAAAATGATTGACTTCAACAATTGGCTAAGTTTCTGGTGTCATTCTAAGGGGATCCAGTATCTGTCTGCCTGGGACAACATGATCGACAGACCTCAATGCTTTGCCAGAGATGGCCTGCATCTGTCACCACTGAGATTACGGGTACTGGCTAAGGCTCTTGCCACCTCTATAGTGCCTTTTGTAGGCAGTGTTCCAAAGACCAAAATTCCACCATAACAGCTACAAACAAATGCAATCTGAGGGTCATGCTGCTCAATGTTAGAAGTCTAAGTCTCAAGATGCACTCGCTCGAAGCTCTCCTCAAAATGGGGAATGTCGACATCTGTGCTGTAATGGAGACCTGGTTTAAAGAGGCAGAAAGCACCCCTGCGCTCCCAGGCTACAACTCATTCCATACCTTTGGCCCCAGAATACAGCCGGAAGCACCAAAGGCGGTGGTGTTTCCATATTCTTAAAGGATACGCACACCTCTAGACTGGTAGCCTAGCATAATGCATCCAACATTTTTCAGGTACAACTAACACTGGGTAAGACAGCAATACAAGTCATAGCCTGGTGCAGAACCCTAAACATGTCCCTAGACTCTCATTCCAACTTCCTAACTACCCTGGAATCTATCAAGGTCCAACCCAATACTCTCATACTGGGTGACTTCAACTACCACTCCATCAGCTGGGAAAACTATTCAAGTACCAATGTACAGGCCCAACACTTTCCGGAATTTATCAGTTCCAATGCCCTGGACCAGTTCCTTCTAACCCCCACTAGAGGAAGCAACATCCTTGACCTGGTTATCACCAACATGGGCGACCATTGCTCCACACCTATAGTCAATTCCTGTCTGGTTAAATCTGACCACAAACTGATCACCATGGAAATCTCCATCTCACCTACACCCCCAGCTGAGGTGACCACCTTGAAGAACTTCTCTAAAGCCAACTTTGGGCTCCTAAAAACAGAGGTGGCTAACTTTTCAGCACCCATGCCAATGGAAAATAGCTGTATGACTGCCGAATCATACACCAATACACTGTATGAGCATATACACAAATGCATGGACCTTGCCATACCAAATAGAACTAAGACACTCTCCTCCAAAAAAGGAAGCCAATCCGGTGGTCCACAGTCATCAATAAACTCTACAACAGAAGGAAGAAGCTGTTGCAGAAAGAAATGAAGTCACAAGACTGGAAAACCTCCCTTATTAGTCTCAACAAAAAGCTGAGTTCCCTTATCAAATCCTCTAAAGCCAGCTATGAAGGCAGAATTGTGGCTGGCACCAAAAACAACCACAAAGCCTTCTATAGCTATATCAGAAACCTCAAAGGCAATACCCAGATTTGCTCTGAGTTATTGCATGATGGCACCTCCTATAATGAGCCAACAAATATAGCCAACATACTGGCCGACAGATTCCGTGCCAACTTTACCCCTCACTCCTCCCCAGGCCCCTATCACAATACCAGAAAAAAGCCTGATACCCACCATTTCTATGGCAGTGGTAAAAGCTGCATTGTCCAAAGCCAAGACTACAGCATCCATGGGACCTGATAATATCCCTGGCTGCATCCTACATGAGCTACAAAATGAACTGGCACCACATCTGTGTGCCCTGTTCAATCACAGCCTTACCTCAGGCTATGTCCCTAACGAATGGTGCACTGCTACAGTCATCCCACTCCATAAAGGAGGAGCAACTACAGACCCTGGGAACTATTGCCCCATTAGCCTGAAGAGTCTGGTATACAAAGCTATGGAGCACATAATCATGGACCTGCTTAACAAAGAAATAGGCAATCTCCAAACTCTTGACACCACAAAGTTTGGCTTTGTCAAGGCAAGATCCTGCCTGCTGACCCTGGTTGGCTTCTTCGAGGCAGTCACCAAGGCTGTGGATGAGGGTAAGGCACTCCATACAGCCTACCTCGACCTAGCCAAGGCCTTTGATACCATTCCCCACTCAGGTATCATTGATAAAGTCACCAAACTAGGCATCAATCCTTACATCACTAGGTAGGTTGCAAATTGGCTCACAGAGAGGGCCCACAGAGTAAAAGTTGTGGATTCCAAGTCAGAGTGTCGACCAGTCACGAGTGGAGTCCCACAGGGCTCGGTCCTGGATCCTCTCCTGTTTGACATCTACTTCTCAGAAGTCCAAGCAACACAGAAGGACTCTGTCTGACCAAGTTTGTTGATGACTGCAAGCTAGGAGTCATTATCAACTCCCCAAGTGATGCAGACATCCTACAAAAAGGCCTCTCTCAGACCATTGACTGGTGTTGGAACCATGGCCTGAAGCTTAACGCCAAAAAATGCGTTATCATCCCCTTTGGAAAAAGTTCCCACGAATTACCACGTTGATGGGAGCCCATTGAACACTGAAGGGACATAAGAGATGTCGGCACCCAGGTTGACAGCCACCTCACTTTCAACCACCACATTGTCACTTTGGTCAGAAAGTCCTTTTATGTGGCACATCTTATAACCAAAGGTATCACATCCAGGAAGAAAGTGGTCATTATCCCTCTCTACTCATCCCTCATTAGACCAATCATCGAATATAATGCTATTTGGCATGTACCTGGTAACAGCTAAAGAGGCCACAAAAGTATCTCATAAAAAGGATCCTAGGCCTTAAACACATGTCCTACATGGACAGACTCAGAAAACATCAGCTGTTCTCAGTCTCATGTCACCTACGTAGAGGTGATCTCTGCTTGACTTACAAAGCCATGTCTGACTCAGCCCTACTTGAAATGCCACATCTAAAGAAATCCCAATACCCCCGCGCCACATGCTGCAGAGATCACAACCCCATTACCACAATTAACAGAACATGCTTGAGGGACAGTTTCATCTCTCAAAGACTGCCCATACCCTGGAATAAGCTTACCATTCATGTCAAGCAGAGCACCTCGCTGGCCCTCTTCAAGAGAAATCTTGACGAGTGGATGGGTAACAGAAAGTTCACTCCAGGGATCCTTCCAGTTGCCCTACTGGATAGGGGCACTGTGAACTAACATCAGGTGGCACAGTACCTGGGCACATTTTTTTGGGCTAGGCTTGTAATGGCTTCAGGGCCATTAGCCTAGTACACACCTATGAACCTGTGAACATATCCATGGCTGAGGAGATGGCTGCTTCAAACAGCAGCCAAAAGTGTTCTATACCATCCCTCTTTTCCCATAGCTTAGACAGCAATAAAAGATACAAAGCTTGCTTGATTTATCTTTTATTATGAAATAATTTTCCCTTACCTTGACACTAGAGTATGTCCTTGGCGAGTTTAAAGATTAGCTGTTTAGCATCCTGATTTTGAGAGCTAGCCAAACATAAGCAAAGCTGACTTGGTAAGTGTGTATGTATCTATCTATTTGCTTTTCTTTATGTGATTACAAATATAAAAACATTTAAATATTCACGGCTTGTTTTTCAGTGTTAACATGGTAAGCCCCCAAGGGACAAGTGTCAGTTTTCAGGAGTGACCTGACAGCAACCTCTTGTTAATTGTGTTATTCAGAGTCAAAGAATATACAAGTGGAGACTGTGGGAATCAAACCATGAATGTCAAGCTCAATCTCTCTCTTGCTTGCCCTTCAGTCTTATCTTCCTGTGCTATATAAAGATTTAATATTATTTAATGCTTATTGTAAATATTGTACTGGAAATGCTGTGGTTATGCACTTTGCATTTATGATGTTTATGTAGTTTGCCCTGTAGCTTGTCAAATGCTATTCCTCTGATATCACTGATATCACTTTTATAATTGCTAAACTATATGGATGTATTTTTTATATGCTGTTGATTTTACTGCAATAGCAATGCATGTCATGTTTGAAAAGAATCACTTGCGAGTAGCCTACCCAAAAGTTAAACAAGAGCAAATCAATAAATAAGTAAACAGTCAGATGAATTAGAGTGCTAATATATAGGGAATAGGAAGATGGCTATGCTGATCCATGATATGGCGAGGCATAATCCCAGGGGGCAGACATATGAGGGGAAGAAATCTATTAAATTAAAAAAAAAGTCAAGCTTATAGCAGTTTGTCCTCATTTCCTTAAAGCTATTCACATTTTGTTTGATGAGAACGGTCAGGTAGTATGTTTACCATGTATTATCCATCTACACCATCCACAAAAAAGGTATTCCTAAGGCAACTGTTGGACTCACAGCATCATCCTAACGTGTTCATTTTTAAAGTAATTCACATTTGTTTGTAAAGCCTCCAGATGAATATCATTTCATGAAATAAATAGTGGAAAACGGCATTTGCACAAAGGCTTTAGATTTTTGTTTTACCTGGTGGGTCTCCATGCCTCATGCAAGGACATCCTCTTTGCAACCTTACTCAATAAATTAGCCCTGAAGCCACTGTGCCTTGGAGAAAAATGATTTCTCTGATCATGTACACTTTTAATTTTTCACGCAGTTCTTGATCTCACATGTTTTCCTATGGAAAACTCTACTAGCATAACTTTATATTGGTTTTCTTCTGCTTTCAAAAATACATTTTGTTTTTTTCATTTTGAGTCAATTCAAAGGCAGATATGATGTTACCCTCATTTTGTAGATATGATTGTACAGAATATAATGATGGTTATGGTGTATATCCATTGTTCTTAGTAGACTTTTGTGTAATTTGTGTTGCTTATAGTTTTGTTTCTCTCAGAAAAGATGTTGATTTTATATTTCAGAAAATGAGTTCAAACTGAAAGAGAAAGTTAATTTGGCAGCTGTCAAATGAAAGCGTGCAGGTGTTCTGAATGTTTTAGCACTCAGGGAACAGTTTCCTAAGAAGCATATCTATGGCAACTCCTTTTTGACAAGCTGAAGGGCTACCTCTCACACGTTACATGAAAATACATTAGTTATTTATGCATCTCCAGAGTATACAATTCAATTATTTTCCACTCCAACTACTAATGGCTTGAGAATATGCAAAAATATGACTGATGGTATAGAGGCACTGATATTTTCCATAACCATTCTGTCTGAATTTTGGTAGCACAGTAGAAAAATGTTAACAAAAGAGACAAAGCTACTTTCATTTCATTCAAAATCCAGCTTAAGACTGACTGTCTTTACAAGGTCTTCCAAGTGTAATAACAGGTATATTTACTGAAGTCACATTAATCCATGCATCCATGCCCATGAGTCACATCCGACTCCTGTAGTGACCTTATGAACAGCCACAATCTATGGGATTTACTAGGCAAGCAGGGAATTGAAATAGATAGTCAGGCATTTCTTCCATACCACCCACACACATGCACATATGCAGGAGAATTTAGATTCCCCAATTTGCCTACTACAGTAGTGGGAAAAAGCAGAGTACCATGAGAAAACACATACAAGCAAAGACAGACCATGCAGACTCCACACAGATGGTATACCAGCCAGAATAATACCTGTTAATACACTTTCAGTTGTAATACTTCATATTAATTTTGCCAATGTAAAGAAAGAAAACTATGCTGCCCATATATGGGGCTGCCACCTTTTCAAATGCCCAAAGTGGAACATTTGTTTGTAGAAACATTGGATTTTGTAAGACAAACCATGCCCACTGCCAATGCAAAGAACAAAACTTCATTTTTTTGCCCAAATAAAAGCTTATTCTTGCAGCATTTCATTTGCTTATGCTGTTTCCTACAGTTAGTTGTTTCAGATACAAAATAATTGTTTTATGCAACTATTAAAAAACTTAGGAAATATTTTTCATCTTAAAATCTCAGAACATTTGTCATTTTCTTTTAGTATTTTTTTTTTTTTTTTGCAGGCCATAACTTCGAAATAGGGACCGTTCTGCCCAAAGATGTTAAGCTGGTAACCCGACCATAAGACTAGAAAGCACAACCTTCAGCTTCAGATTGCATTCTGCATTGTTTGGATATTCTATTATTAAAAATACAAAATTTCAAACATTATTATCATTCTTTTTGTCTCACATCTTGCCTCCCCCTCCCTAGGATTATCACTGCGCCATCCTCTATTTTTCCATTCATCCATCCCAGCCATATGGATACTAGGAGATCATGAGAAGGAGGCAGGAACCAGAAGTCATGGCCTCATTAAGCAGTAGATAGTAGATCCTGTGTGCTCCTAACTCATCACCATTGGCTAGAAAACACGGTGCAAAGCAGTGTAAGCACATGCTTCTATAAATCTGCAGTTTCCATTTATACAGCACACCTGATCCAGTGAGGAGTACTGCTTCCTGAGTTCCAGGGTACAGAAGATGCAGTACCTGGCTGTCCCATAGGTAGCACATGTGTAGTGGAACTCTATCAAGACCCTTCCTTGATGGGAGTAGGGGACATCAGCCCCTCACTCCTATCCCTCCTCCATTGCTTATGTGCTAATCAATCCCTTGTCATCGAGTGATGAAGTCAGAGTACTGTCTCTCTATGCCACAGAGCTTGCTAGCTTCAAACCTTCTACTCTGTCAGACTACTAGTTTGTTTTGTTCTATGTAGTTCTAACCAGGTAAAGTTTGTAAACACATTGTTATGCAACACCAAAGTAATCTCCATCCAGGTTTTGTAACTGGGATATCAGTTATATCAGCAATGAGTATAACGCCTTGTTTTATAATACACAAAGTGGCAATACATAATTATAGAAAAATGTCGCTCAGATATTTTCTGTGTCCTTGACCCTACTGTTTATTTAATTTTACAGATAAGATTAAACACCGACATACGCCTTACTTACCCTTAAATTAACTGCAGTTTATTACTCATTTACAAAACATGACTAAACCAGCTGTATGCATACGTAGGCCAGACTTTATATGGCAGGAATACATTTCATGCTGTTTAACTGTCACTGCTTGTAGTACGTGCAAAGGCTGTTTTTCTGTAACATCAGCCAACTGTTTCAATATGTGCATTATTTCCATTGCTTGAAGACGTGCATTGTCTTTAGAAGAAGTTTCTGTGTCTCCAACGAAATCAACTCCTTAGGTGCACAATAAAGTTCCAGACAGTAGGACCATTCACAAATTCATTTTACTTTAACACACGAAGCATAAAATAATAAAATCCTACACATGAAGCACATAAACGCTAAAACATACGTTTTCATTTGTAACACTTCCTCAGATGTGGGTTTTTACAAAAATTGAGTCCCTTTTATACTGAAAGAACAGCTGTAAACAACTAACATGTTTAATTAATTCTTAAAGAGATCATTATACCAAAACGTGTAAAACAGCAATGTATTATGTAAATGTATGAAACATGAATGAAAATAAATAAAAACATTACTACTTTCATCTGAACAGACTTATTAATGTAAAAAACATTAAAATCATTGTAAAACCATGAAAAAAATGTTAAAAACATTGCTTGTGAACATTTCATTTTAAGGTAACTTTTGCTCATTGAAATGTATGTAGTGCTATCTAGTGACCATTGAAATTCATTACACCCTATTAAAACAACCCTATATAAAATCTACCTAGAACTTTTCTTATATATAAATAACAAATAATTTGTTAACTAATAAAAATTGAATAAAATCAATGCTGGTTAACTTCCTAAAAAAACCATGAATAAAACTGAAACCTTACAATAAAATATTATTTTGTTAAAATATTAATATAAGGTATAAAGGTAACCCTTTGTATTGAATGAGTTGTAGTACTAATGGGTTAATTGTTTTGTTAAAGACATAAGCTATGGGATGTTGTTTATTTATTTATTTAACATTTGTTTACTAGAGAATGCGGTGGTGGTGCTGCGGTAGCGTTGTCGCCTTACAGTTAGACGTTGCCCGTTCAATTCTCAGTTAAAGCGTCTTCGGTGTGGCGACATGCGTGAATGGGCGTTCCTTCATTGAAGGTTGTGAGTTAGGCCCGGCAAGCCAGCACGTAAAAATCTACTGCCAATCATTAGCGGACCGGAGTTCCGCTGTGGCGACCCCTAACCGGGAAAAGCTGAAAGAAAAAAGAGCATTTGTTTACTAGGAAAGTCTGACTTGGAATGAGCCAATTTTCAGTGGAGGCTCGGGGAGAAATGCTCCAGACGCATGTCTTTGTGACAAAGAAGGAAACCGAAGCACCTGGAGGAATCCCACATGAATGCAGGGAGGACATGCAAACTCCACACAGAAGGCCCCCAGCTGAGAATCGAACCAGAGAACCTCTTGCTGGGAGGTGACAACACTAACCGCTGCACCACTGCGCCCTCCTTATGATTCTTGGGAAATAATGTAGAAGATTAATGAGTATGAAAGTCATTGTAAGAGACAGATAATGGAGGGTGAAAGGGACCCAAATGATAGACAAATAAGTAAGGCCTCTGCTGTAAGGTTACTTAACCCAATCACACTACACCCACCATCAAGTGTTAAGCAAAGGAATAAAGCCTCTGCGGAAAATGGGCCATGCCCTTACAGGATACCCTTCAACCTCTTAGCAGAATAAATCGGGACAAAGACTAAAATAATTCGGGGACACAGACAAAAATAGAGAAAATGTTAAAATATTGCTCTTAAAATTAGGAAATCTGTTAGAAAAAGAGAATATGTGCTAGCACGCATTTTCTGAAGGATATTAAGTCTGAAACTCAAATGTCTATCATTATTTATTGACTTCAGTCCTGAGTGGTTTGCCATAAAACTACAAATTTTATGATAACAGACCAAAAACATGTGACAAAACATCTGAACATTCTGCAAAAATCTGGACACTTAAGAGGCAGGACTGCCAGACTGTCTTAGTCAACAAATGCTACAATTGTTAACTCAAAAAAATTAAAAAAATACTTATACTGTAAATGGGCTCTTACCAGCGATATGATTTCAATACTGTAAATGGGCTCATACCAGTGATACAATTTCAATACTGTAAATTGGCTCTTACCAGTGATACGATGTCAATACTGAAAATGACCTCTTACCAGCGATACTATTTCAGTACTAAAAATGGCCTCTTACCAGCAATATGATTTCAATACTGAAAATGGCCTCTTGCCAGTGATACGATTTCAATACTGAAAATGGCTTCTTACGAGCAATATGATTTCAGTATTGAAAGTGGGCTTATACCAGCGATACGATTTCAATCATTAAAATATTAAATGAAGAAATTAAGCTGTTGCTGTAAATAGGAACTTACAGTCGCACTATCTTCTCAAAAAATGCTAAATAACTAACTAAGCCTTACCCGAAAATGGCTGGACCCAGCTAGACTGTCCTGGTTATTCAATATTAAATAAATAAATCAACATATGACTCTCTTGAAAATATTCTTTTTCCATCCAGATACACCAAAATCAACATTTTAATCAAAAGAATAAGACCTCCACTGAAAATGGAGTCTGCCTGGATATATTATCTCAGTTAACAAATCTTCGATAGGCTCCCTAGCAGATGTTTGAAAATCAAATTGTATACAATGGGGATTTTTAAATAGGTTTTTGAAGGAGCTGCATATTCCCTTGCACCCACATACCTTCATTTGTGACTTTACCCCTTACAGTCTACTTCGAATATATATATATATATATATATATATATATATATATATATATATATATATATATATATATATCACTCCTGATGCAGCTGCACCCCAGTGAAAAGAGCAAACAGAACCCCCAATTTGATACCTAGAAGGATTCACAGTTTCAGGTTTTGCAATAAGATGAGCTTCAAAATAAATAAACAAGGCCTCTGCACACCATCCCAGTCTACAAATGTTGAATAAAGGATGTGCTGAAAACAGGATCTACCCTGCCAGACTATCCTGATCAACAAATATTATATAAATAAATAAGGTGAAATGATCCATGTTACTTGGATAAGGAAGTTGAGTTTTGTGTAATCTGTCACTATGTGCAAATGGGGCATTTGTTTGTGATGCTGATAACTACCCTGCCTCTGAAATTCATTCATTTCACAGTGCTGTCCAGTAGTACGTTATGTTGTGGTCTGAACAACACTCACAGTGTTGCTGGTGAATGAGTGCATTTGGATATTGCTTCTCCAGACATTGTACTGGACAACAGATGCTGCAAGAATAGCCATAGCTAGAGCCTACTTTCTCTCCTTACTCTTAGATGCATCCCCCGTACTTACAAACCTAAAAACATCAGAACTAAGTAAATTAGAATCACGTTACAATAAGATTGCCAAATTTGCAACAGATTCCACACATTCACTCCATCACTGTCAATGCCTCAAAAAATCTTTCTTAGTTAGAACTATCTTATGTTATGAACTATAACTAATTAATAATGGCTCACAAAATAATGCACAATCCTGACAACGTCCCTACCCTGAAAAATCTTCTACAACCCTGTTGTAACATTCGTAATCTTTGATCGCCTAACAAAGACTTACTCCAAGTAACCAAAGTATCTAATACAGCAGGCAAAACTATCTTCACTCTAAATTTGTTGCCAACAATTGGAATACTCTTCCACATAGTCTTAGATACATACATAATCTTAATCATTACAAAATATGTCTTAAAAGACACTTATTTGAATCCTGGCTATGCACATGTAACACACCAGGTTAATTATTAACTTAGCATTACTTATACAATTTAGCTGTACATACTAACTCTGTTAACATATCCCTCTGACAGCACTACTTCTCTTTAAGTACATTCCTAGCTGCAACTCTCACCATGGAGGCATTACTAACTATGCACTGCTTTGCCTAAGTGATTCTCCCTACTTAATTTCCTAACTAATGTTATGTTCCTCCACGTATATAAATTCAACTATATGTTTATCTATATTCAAGTGTTTAAAGTCTTGTTTTATTTGATACTGTGTATATATTTTTGTTTTTAAATTTTTATCCTGTAAATGTGTCAACACTTTTTTTTTTTGTCTATAATTTCTATTACTTCATGGGATGACTTTGTATGTAAGCTTAGGTTGGAGCTTTTCTCCCTGGGCCTCCGCTGAAAATGGGCACTGTCCCAGTTGGTCCATTCTGGTAAACAAATGTAAAATAAATAAATAAAAGTAAAGAAAAAAGAAGAGCACTAGAGCCGTCAATGTAAATGGCATTTACAAGCTGATATTAAAGCACTGCACAGACATGAAAAATCCTGACTTCATCTGTGACTTAGGGAGCACTAACTGAAGAAGCCGAACTCGAAGCAGTAGCAGCAAATAATGAGATAAAGGAAGATGATTCGTTAATGGTTGTGGGTCAAGAACAGAGCCTTTTTAGTAACCAAAGATATCCAAGGGATAGGAGCACAGAATCTTTATAGGATGATTTCCAGTCAGGGCATGGGCAAAGGTACTTTTTTCTTGTGAATAAAAAATCAGCACCTATCATAATGCAACATCAGAGCCTCCACATGCAAACTTTTCAGAGAAAGTACATGGCCTGAGTAACAAATTCAAGGATTACAAATGCTGGTCCACAAATTACACTGCTTGCCAGAGGTCACGGGCAATGTTTTGGCATAAGGACAGAGAACTAAGAACCTTAAAAGTATGTGTCTATTACCATGGCATGCAATGAATGATCTTAATAATTCTATGCAATTTCAAGAAAAGTTCTATAAAAATCAAGCTAAATCTTTTTGGTGTATCTGAAGGGTGCGACACAGCTCCAGGGACTGATCAAGGAATTTTTTTTTTTTAAATAACCGCACCAGGATGGAGTTACCATATAAAAAGATACAACAAACACTCAGTTTGAGAGGTGCCTTATAGGGTTAAGGAAGCAACAGGAGATTAAAGAGCCTTGTTTTATAACTCTAAGATTCAAATCTTGAAAACTGAGAGGTACCTTTTTGCTCACTAAATAGGAGGAAGGTACAGCTGGATTAGTACGGATCTCCATTCGTGCTGATGTGCATGTGATGTAGCAAAACAAAGACATGCTTACCTTTCTGTTATGAAGCTCTTATTGGAAAAACAGTGGCAAAACTTGTAACTATTTTTCAGCTTGACTGATAGCAATATGGTGCACTGATATTGTTTGATGCACCTGAAATGGCTACTGAAAAGGTGATGGCTGAAGTGACTAGTTCAACGAAATGAGGTAAGAATATGAACCCAGTTGCATGAACCTTGTTACAAACCTCAGGCTTTATGTTTAAGAACTTTAGACATATTAGATGCTGTGTCATTTTACACTCTGCCATTTATATCACTGTGTCTCTATGGTTATTGCTGGGTGAAGTTATTTTGGTTGTGTATTTTATGGGCATGTAATTCTTTTTGTAGATGCAATAATTTTCTATCCGCAGGGGTCTATAGCATGTTCACACATAAGTTTTGAGGTCATGCCATGTACAGTAAACCTAATGTTTGTAGTATCTGAAGGTATTTTAAGTGATGATCACCTTTCAAATAATAAGTTACCTAAACAGGAATGCCAGATCCAGGAATTAGAAGAGCCCAGGTGAGCATTAATTTAATTTAATAAGTAGGAATTGCATGCATGGAGTTTTTAAGTAGAGGCAAAATATTAAGATTTGTTGAAGAAAATCAAGCTGTAACATAAACTAGATTTAGACCTGCTGAAAATGGTTCTCTTTGTTAAATCGAGCACTAAACCAGGCTATCTTTCGCTGGAAAAGGCCTCCTACACCCTTGTGGCAGGAGAGTGCAGTTAGGATTCATCTGATTGAAGTTTGCTGGCACAGGGCTCAATTTTAAGCTTTTTTATTGGTTAAATTGTTTAATTCAATTTGTTCACTGTTGCTACATAAGCCCTGCATTTGTGTGGGTTTGCACTTGTTTTAACATAGCTCCACAGAGTTAGGTGACCAGCGACTGGTCTACTGTATTCATCTGCACAACTCAGTGCACCATTGCACACTACTGTGCAGTGGGGTAACTACTGGTGGTTAGAGAACGCAAAAACTTCAGTAGAAACATGTTCCCTTATTAACTGCCTGTGATCCAGTCGAGAAGTCCCTAAATTGCATTTAGCTGCTCAGAGAGCACATTTGCTCCATTAAACAGTCCCAAAACCACCAAATCTAAAATAGTCTCATCCCATTTAGAGAACCCTCGCTAATATAGAACCTTTATAGAGCACCCCAGTAGTGTAGACCCTGTTTAGAGCACCCATTTATACCATAACCCTCCATTTTTTCTTCCCGTTGTGAAAACAGAATTAACCTAACATGGATGGTGACTTCCCTCCATTTCTCCTACCAACTTGATTGACATGGGTATCATGAGGCAGTGTAGCAACTGCCTCACGTACACTGACAACCCTCTGCTCCTAAATCTCCCAAGTACAATTTGTGAGATGCATCTGTACTAAGAATCTGGAATCATTGCTCTTTTGCAAGCAAGACAGTAACAGTGAACAAGTTGTCAGCTCACATACTACACCTCCTACGTAAACCAAGCACTCAACACATAAACCATCATATGTGGAGGTACTCGCCAGAAACCTATTAAAACACCAGAGACCTTCCAAACACAAACATGCTACACCTAATACAGCACCTACAGCACTAAATACACACAAAAAACACAAGCACCTGTGTCTCACCAAATATACTGCTAAGGCAAAGCACATCTAAACCCAATTTGGTAGTCATAAATGACTCCATTATGAGACACACAGATGTTCCATTCACCAGGCTGAAAAAGGAGAAGGCTACGGTCAGCTGTGTGTCGGGTGCCAGGATCCATCAGATCACACATGCACTCAAGTCTCTCAACAACAAGTACTGTTTGACAACATCATAGTTCATGTTGGTGTGAATAACTTGGAATGTACCTCACTGAACCTTATGAAGAGAGATATGACTGAGCTCTGTGAATATGTGTCCCAGGCAGGTGTGCCCCTAGCCATGAGCAGTATATTACCCTCACCTAGGATGATACCACAATATAAACAAAAAATTATTGACTTCAATAATTGGCTTAGTTTCTGGGCGTCATTCTAAGGGGATCCAGTTCCTGTCAGCCTGGGATGACATGGTTGATAGACCACACTGCTTTGCCAGAGATGGTCTTCACTTCTCACCTCTATACTTTCTGTTACTGGCTAAGGCACTTGCCTCCCCCATAGTGCCTTTTTTAGGGAAGGTCTCTAGAACAAAATTTCTGACATGAAAATATCACAAATAAATGAAAGGTCATGCTGCTAAATGCTAGGAGTTTAAATCAGAAACACAAATACTGAAATGTTACGCTGCTAAACGCTAGGAGTTTAAATCAGAAACACAAATAAATGAAAGGTTACGCTGCTAAATGCTAGGACTTTAAATCAGAAACACAAATAAATGAAAGGTTACACTGCTAAACGCTAGGAGTTTAAATCAGAAACACAAATAAATGAAAGGTTACGCTGCTAAACGCTAGGAGTTTAAATCAGAAACACAAATAAATGAAAGGTTACACTGCTAAACGCTAGGAGTTTAAATCAGAAACACAAATAAATTAAAGATTACGCTGATAAACGCTAGAAGTTTAAATCAGAAACACAAATAAATTAAAGGTTACGCTGCTAAACGCTAGAAGTTTAAATCAGAAACCCAAATAAATTAAAAGTTACGCTGCTAAATGCTAGGAGTTTAAATCAGAAACACAAATAAATTAAAGGTTACGCTGCTAAACGCTAGAAGTTTAAATCAGAAACTGCACTCTCTGGAAACACTCCTTTCCCTGGAGGATGTTGATGTCTGTGCAGTCACAGACCCCAGCCTTTCAAGGCTACAATAACTTCCACACTTTCAGACCAGAAAATGAACATGTGAGAACCAGGGGAAGAGGAGTATCTATCTTCATCAAAAATAAATACACCTCTTATCTGGTTAGACAGGAAAACTCCATGGAGTTACTCCAAGTTCAACCAACTGTGGGTAAGACCCCCCCCCTTCGAGTCATCATTAGATACAGGCCCCCTTCAATGAACCAAGATACCCATGTTGCTTATTTGGACCTACTAGAGTCAATCAAATTACAACCAAATACTCTAGTTATGGGCGATTTTAACTATTGCTCCATTGACTGGGAAACTTATTTGAGTACCAACATGCTTGCACAAAGGTTCCTGGAATTCGTTGACATTAATGCCATGGAACAAATAGTATGCAACCCCACAAGGGGCTCAAATATTCTCAACCTGGTCCTCACCAACATGGATGACTGTTGCACCACCACAATTATAGGACCCTCACTGGTTAAATCTGATCACAAATCAGTCATATTTGATGTAGCTCTAACACCTGAACTCCTCTTAGGAGAAACTAGGCTAAAAGTTTTCACCAAAGCTATTTATTTTTTATTTATTTATTATGTTACATTTGTTTACCAGGAAAGTCCATCTGGACAAGCTGTCCTTTTTCAGCAGAGGCCTGGGAAGAAAATCTCCACATTTAAAATAAACAGAAGTGTACACCGGTAGTACGATTTTAGTTATACAGAAGGCCAAATACTTTCATTAGGTACAAAGACATAAATCAAACATTTCAGATTATATAATTTCAGCACAACATTTTTCAGTTAATTATACCCTCCTAAGGGATGGCATAAACCATTTCCAAGTTCCTATTCCCAGAGATGACATTGACAACTATACTAGGGTATACACAAATGCCCTGTACAAACACGTACACAAATGTATTGACACAGCTGTATGTGATAGGATCAAAACAGGATCCTCAAGAAAAAACAAGCCTCCCTGGTGGACATCTATCATTAGTAAGTAGTACAATAAGAGGAAGAAGTCGCTGTCTAAGAATGAAAAAGAGAGAGGTCCCAGTACTGGAAGTACACCCTCCAATGCTTGAAAAAAACAAATAAAACAACTTATTAAATCCTCTAAGGGCAACTTCAAAAAAAATTAGCAACCATAGCTAAGGCTAACCATAAGGCATCCTTCAGCTATACGTGTAATCTAGAAGGTATGACCCAGACACGTGCTGTACTAGTTGTGGATGGCATCACACACACTGATCCTGCGAAAATAAATAACTTATTAGCAGACAGGTTTGGTGAAAATTCCCCCCAAATATTCCACAAAGCATTTCCTCTACAACTCCCCCAGCTTGCATCTCCAAAGAGCAAGTCATTAATGCTCTCTCCAAGGCCAAAAACGCAGCCTCTATGGGACTGGATGGCATCCCAGGTTGCATTTTAAATGGACTAAAACATTAGGTACTCTGTTCAACCACAGCCTGAGTACTCGTTTTGTCCCTGCTGAATGGAAAACAGCAGCTATCATCCCCCTTCATAAAGGGGGTACAGCAACAGACCCTGGGAACTGCAGACCCATAAGCTTAACCAGCCTTATTTATAAGGCCATGGAACAAAGCATCATGGACCTTATAAATAAGGATATAGGTGATATCCAAACCCTTGATCCAACACAGTTAGTTTTTGTCAAAGGCAGGTCATGCCTGTTAAACTTGGTGGAATTATTCAAAAATGTCAACAGAGCCATAAATAAAGGCAGATCTGTGCATAGAGCCTACCTTGACTTAGCCAGGGCCTTCGACACAATCCCACATTTGGGCATATTGATAAACTCTCCCAGATGAATATCAACCCTTATGTCATCAGATGGGTTGCTAACTGACTCACAGACAGATCACACTCAGGCAAACTTGGGGACTTTACCTCAACCAGCAGACCTGTCACCAGTGGGGTTCCACAGGGCTCAGTGCTGGGCTCCCTATTGTTTGGAATATACTTCTCAGAAGTTCAGGCCAAAACAAAGGGGCTGTGGCTGACTAAGTTTGATGATGATTGCAAATTAGGTGCAATCATTGCATCCCCAAATGATGTCAATATACTTCAAGAAGGACTTATACAAACCAGTGATTGATGCCAAAGCCATGGACTCAAACTAAATGCATTACCATTCCCTTTGGTAAAAGCAAGATCCTCACAGACTGCCATATAAATAATAATAATACTCTAAGTAACAACTCAATAGTGTGAGACTTGGGAACACAAGTTGACTGTAGCCTAAACTTGGACCACCGTGTGTCTACTGTGGTAAGGAAGCCATTCTACATCACACACATCATTAGTAAAGGCATTATGTCAGGAGTGAAAGAGATTGTAACACCCCTGTACTCGACCATCATCAGGCCAATAATTGAGTACAATGCTGTCTTTGGTATGTACCTTACCAGGCACCTGCAGCAACTTGAGAGACCTCAGAGATTTCTAACCAAGAAAATTCAGGGTCTCCAGCACGTCATACATTGATAGACTGAAGTCACTGTCACTGTACTCAGTAGCATACAGACTATTTAGAGGAGACGTGCCTGGCCTGCAGAACAATCTCGGATCTAAACCTAATGGAAATGCTGCAGATCCACAAGTCAAATGGGACAAGGGTCACCTGATTCAGGCACCTTAACATGGCCTGCTATATAAATAGGACCTGCTGGAGATACAGATATGTCTCTCAGAGTTTGCCACTCCTCTGGAATAGGCTACCAATTCACATCAAACAAAGCCCTTCTATGACCCTGTTTAAACGTAGTCTCGATGACTGGGTCAGAAACCATAAATTCCTGCTGTGGATTTCACCTATGACCCTCATAGATATGGGCAGTTGTTGCTAACTAAGATTGTGAGTTTAGGCGAGATCCTTTATATTGGGTTTATCTAGTAACATACTGGGTATACACAGCTAGGCTTATAAAGACCTTCGGGTCATTAGCTCAGTAACCACCTATGAACCTATGAACAAACAAACAAAAGTTATTGAATATAAAACTTCATGAATCAAGTACTTGGTTATAAATAACACAACAGGGCTCAGGATATTATGTATGGAATCAGATGATAAGTTGGTAGAAAAGTATGTACCAGTATGACTCCATCATAGTTCATGTGGGTGTAAATGACCTGAGATGGACCTCTCTAGACTATATGAACAGAGACATCATGGAGCTCTCAGAATATGTATCCCAGGCTCTGCAATAAATGCAAAACATTGCTGTCCAAGAAAACAAAGGCAAGGACCCAACAATGGAAAAGCACCCTCCTCAGCTTAACAGGCAAATAAGACAACTTGTCAGATCCTCCAAGGGCTCCTTTGAGAAAAACCTGTCAAGTACTGCCAAGGATAATCATAAGGCCTTTTACAGCTATGTACGTAACCTAACGGGTAGGACCCAAACATGTGCAGAACTGGTGGCCAATGATATCACACTTACTGACCCCACAGAGATAGCAAACCTGCTAGCAGATAGGTTTGGTGAGAATTTACTTCCTTATCTCCTCCTAACTTATAACAAACCCTCCCCCAAACCCCACCCCCCACCTTACATATCTGAAGTGCAGATGCTGAAAGCCCTGTTCAAGGCAAAGAACACAGTGTCTATGGGACCAGATGACATTCCAGGCTGTCTTCTAAACAGGCTAAAATATGAACTAGCTTCACCAATAAGTACACTTTTCAATCATAGTCTAACCACAGGCTTTGTTCCTGCAGAATGGAGAACAGCTGCAGTTATTCCCCTCCACAAAGGTGGCCTAGCAACAGACCCGGGGAATTACAGACCCATAGGTCTGACCTGCTTTATCTGTAAGCCCATGGAACGTATCATTATGGACCTCATAGATAAAGACATAGGTGACCTCCAAACTCTGGATCCTACCCAATTCGGCTTCATGAAGGACAGATCCTGCCTGTTAAATCTGGTGGAATTCTTTGAAAGTGTGACCAAGGCCATTGATGAGAGCAGATCTGTGCACACAGCATACCCTGACTTGGCAAAGGCTTTCGATACAATCCCACATTCAGGCATTACTGATAAACTTAGCAAACTGAATGTAAACTCCCTCCCACCCACAATTACCTCCGTACCATCATGCACCCACTTCAAAACTTTACTAAAAGCGCACCTAAAAACATGATGGCTATGCCCTTGCAACTCCCACTCTAATATCACCATCCCCATCCAACCACTACCTTTCTTTCCACTCCACTACCTTGATTATAGCAAGTTCAGATGCTCATAACCCTAGTACTTATTATACAGCAGGAACTTCTCATTGTAACATTTGTTAATGTCTGTTATGTACTTCACAGATAAAGATTCTAGTTGTCTACTGATGTACTATATTCTTCATCTGTAAATATGTTGTAAGTAATTGCTATGTTAAATTGTTAATCACTATGTAATCCAATGTAACTACTGTCTGTTTATTTTACTGTGGAGCTTTTCTCCCCGGGCCTCCGCTGAAAATGGACCTACGTCCAGTCGGATACTCCCGGTCAACAAATGTAAATAAATAAATAAATAACCCCCATTTGTTGGAAGATGAGTTACCAACTGGCTCACAAACCAGACACACGCTATCAAAGTGGGTGATGCCACATCAACCAACAGACCTGTTACCAGGTGGATGCCACAGGGTCAGTGCTGGGAACCCTATTCTTTGGTATATTCTTCTCAGAAGTTCAGGTGAAAACTAAAGGGTTGTGGCTAACCAAGTTAGCAGACGACTGCAAACTAGGTTCAATCATTGACTCCCAAAATGATGTCAGTATACTCCAGGATGGTCTCACACAGACTGACGACTGGTGTATTAGTCAAACTGAATGCAAAGAAATGCATCATCATTACCTTCAGCACAAACAATGTCCCTTCACACTATCAAATTAATAACAATGCCCTAAATACCCATCAAGTAGAAAGGGACCTGGGATAACAGGTTGGCTGTGACCTTAACTTCAACCACCATGTGTCTACCATTGTAAGGCAAGCTTTCCCTGTAGCTCACTTGATTAGTAAAGGCATTTCCTTGGGAGAGAAAGAAGTTATAACCCCCCATACTCAGCACTTATCCGACCCATAATTGAGTATAATGCCGCATTAGGTATGCACTGTACTGAGCACCTACAGTAATTAGAGAGACCTCAGTGGTTTCTAACAAAGAAGATCAAGGGCCTCCAGCATGTGCCTTACAGGTCTGACTAAAATCCCTGTCCCTATACTCTGTATCTTATAGACTTCTTAGGGGAGACTTATGCCTGGCCTACAGAGCAACCCAAGACCCAAACCTAATGAACTTACTGCATATCTGTAAATGAAATTGGTCTAGGGCTACCCATTCCAGGGGCTTAAATATGGCCTGTGACTTAAATAGGACATGTTGGAGGGACAGATTTATCTCCCAGCGACTGCCATGCCTTTGGAAGAGCCTACCAATTCATGTGACACAAGAGCACTTCTATGACATTGTTCAAGAGGAACCTGGATGAGTGGATGGGGCACCATAAATTCTTACCAGCGATAGTGCCGACAACCCTCCAGGACATAGGCAGTCACTGCTAAGTGCAATCTTGGGTATTGACTAGTACCTCTATGGTATTACATTAGGTTGTAATAGCTAGGCTTAAAATAACCTATGGGTCAATAGCCTAGTAATCTCCTATGATCCTATGTTCCAATGAGCCTAGCATTGAGCAGTATTTTACCTTCTCCAAGGATGATGCCACAACAGGAACAAAAGATGACTAACTTTAATAATTGGCTTAGCTTCTGGTGTCATTCTAAGGGGGCGCAATATTTGTCAGTATGGAAGGAGATGGTCAACAGACCACACTGCTTTGCCAGAGATGGTCTGCACCTCTTCCCTCTAGGCTTTCAAATATTAGCTAAAACATCATCTTCCCCCATAGTGCCTTTTTTAGGTAATGCCAAACTGAAAGTACTTCCGACATAGCAAATCGAAACCAAGGAAATCTAAAGGTATTACTGCTCAATGCTAGGAGTCTAAACAAAAAACTTCTCTCCCTTGAAGCTCTCTTTACCCTAGAGAATGCTGATATCTGTGCCGTTACTGAGTCATGGTTTAAAGCTGCGAGAGCACACCAACAGTGCAAGGTTGTAATCCTTCCACACATATAGAGCAGCTACTACACAGACAGGGACTAAAGGTGGAGGTCTCTTGATCTACATCAAAAATAAATATACCTCAAGGCTGGTCAAACAGGACAATGCACTTGAGCTTCTCCATGTTCAAATCACCACAGGCAAAATCCAATACTATGTCCTTGCAAGCTGTAGGTCACCTTTTATGACCCAGGAAACCCATACCATGTAATTAAACGTATTGGAAACAATCACCATCCAACCCTATACCATAATCATGAGTGACTTTAATTACCCCACTATTAACTGAGAATCCTATATGACAACAGAGATTCCTGGATTTTGTAAACACAAACTCCCTGGACCAGATTGTGAATACACCAACCAGGGGTGCAACCATACTGGATCTGGTCCTCATAATATGGGAGAGTGCTGCACACCCCCTAGTGCAATGTCTTCTCTAGTAAAGTCAGATCACAAAATGGTCTCCTTAGAAGTAAAAATAAAACCTGGAACCCCAGCTAATCCTGGAATATTCAGGAACTACTCTAAGACTAACAAGTTATAAGCTAGCAACATTTCAAGGCCCCATAAACCCCGAGGACACTGCTGGGTATGCAGAACTGTTCACAGAAACCCTATACAACCATGTTAATAGCTGCACAGAGCTGTACCCACCAGGAAGACGTAGAGAACTAACTCAAAAAACAAGCCATCCTGGTGGAATCACAAAATCAAGAGACTGTACAACAGAAGCAAAAAAAACCATGGCAAACACTAAGAGGTGCAGCCCCTAGCAGGATAAAAGCATTCTCATCAGGCTAAACAAACAACTCAGAGGACAAATAAAGTCTACCAAAGTTAAATTTGAGGTAAATTTGGCTTCCCTAGCCAAGGACAACCACAAGGCATTTTTAGCTATGTCTGCACCCTCAAAGACAATACACAATTGTATGTAGAGCTCATTCTAAATAGAGCCAACTATACTGAGCCAGAAGATATAGCCAACCTACTGGCCAAAAAATTCAGTTCCAACTTTACCCCTCTCTTTCCCTCACCCTTTTGTCAGTAAATATCATCAAGTATAACTCCCCCTGCTATCACTAGGGAATAGGTCTTTAATGTTCTCTCTAAGGCCAAGAACACTGCATCAGTGGTCCCAGACAATATCCCAGGATGCCTTCAAAATAACATAAAACATGACCGATCAGGCCCTCTGGAATTGCTATTTAACTGTAGCCTCCAAAGAGACTTCATGCCTTATGAATGGAGAACAGCAACAGATATTCTTCTGCACAAAGATGAGCTATCTACAGATCCTGGAAACAACGTACCCATAAGTCTGATTAGTCTCATATGCAAAGCAATGGAAAGAATTATCATGGAAATGATTAGTAATGACATAGTAAACCTCCAGACACTGGACCCAACCCAGTTTGGTTTCATCAAGGGCAGGTCATGCCTACTCAACCTGGTGAGTTCTTTGAGAAGGTCACCAGAGCAATGGCTGAGGGCAAAATGGTTCACACTGCCTACCTTGACCTAGCCAAGACATTTGATACAATACCCCACTTGGGTATTGTTGACAAACTCAAGAGGTTATGTACAAACCCTTGTGTCACCCGGTGGATAGCCAACTGGCTCACAGACAAGATCCAAGAAGTTAGAATTGGGGAAGCCACCTCTACAAAGAGGCCAGTCACAAACAGAGTCCCTCAGGGATTGGTCCTGGGCCGCTTCTTTTTGGCATTTACTTCTCTGAAGTTTAAGCCAGTGTCAATGGATTCTGGCTGACTTCCTTTGCAGAGTTGACCCAGTTGTCAGGGACAATAGTATAGCCTTTCACCATTAAGTGTCTACAGTAGTGAGGAAAAAAGTAAATGCTGAAGAGAATCGGTCCCAGCTCTGAATGCTGTGGGATACCACTGGTCAACTTCATACTCTCTGATGAGGTATCTTCAACCCGTACTGTGTGCATTATGTTTTTTAGCTAATTTGGTTGCTATCCATCTTACCACATAGGTATTTATTTTTAAACTGTTAAGCTTAGTAACTATTATTGCATAGGAGCTGGTGTGAAATGGCTTGGTTAGGTCAGGGTGTGTTATGTGAACAAGATGACAGCTATTGACAGCCTATGTCATCCACTTTAAGAAGTTAACAAAATTTAATAGCAAAGATCTACCCTTGTGAAAGCCAAACTGCTGCAGGCCTAGTCCTGTAACAAATTATAAGCCGATAGTTTGTCCTGCTTCGTGTGATTTGGGGCTTAATGATTTGTGGGTCTCTGAGAATTTTTGTTGAGCATGGTGCATACTTGTTCTGTAACAAATACGGAAATGCCACCACAGTTGCCATTGTGGCTGAAGGTATGGCAGGCAAGAAATAAGCTATGAAGAGAGGGATCTCTATACATAAACCACGTTTCAGTAATTTTACAGATACGGGTGTGTTCCAAATGTAGGCGAGTAGTTTATTGTTGAGACTTCTGACAATGATTAGAGCCAACTTAATGCGAGCCAATGTTGGGTTTAATATAATAGTCATGTTGAACTATCTATTAGTTGGACTGTGCCTAAATAAGGCACTATGGGAGCAGTAAATGCTTTAGCCAGTATGTAGAAGCCTTGGAGCGAGGTACAAGCTATTTGTAAAACAAGTAGGACCTTCAGATATCTCATCCCATGCTGACACATGCTGTATCACCCCTGGTATGATACCAACTATTTAGACAATTGTTAAACCAATAATTTGTTCATTGTACCTAGGCATAATTTCTGGCGAATGAAGAATTACACTCAGGATGAGTTTATTGCTTTCTTTTCATAACATACATGGAGAGTTCTGATATGTCTCTCCACATTTCGTATTCTCTCCCCATAGTGTCATCCTTATAAAAAAGCTGACAAAGTGGGTAGATTTCTTAAGAGCCACTTAAAGTTGGAGAATTAGGTAGATACACGAAGGGTAGGGGGAGACAGAGGGAGAGAGTGGTAGGAGAAGAAATTGCACACAGCTCACCTATACAACATTGCTGGTCATGGGCAGAGAGGGAATACATCACCATGAATCATGAGCATATAGATGAAGAAGTAGATATTGAGCATTTCTGTGTGGAAGACCATGAAATGGTACGAATGACAGCGTAGAGAGAGCAGCAAACGAAACTGAATCGACATGGAGGCTGCGAGCATTGGAGAGAATGACTTGGGTGAAATCTCCAGACAGTGATGGATTGACTACGAAATGTGGGAATTGGTGAAAGGGGAGCTAGTGGGAAGATGGACACAATTATTTAACCATATAATGGGGAGACTTCCCTCCCCAGAGTCTTGGAAGGAAGCAGCTGTAGTGGTAATAAGCCCCATCCTGCAAGAGATCAATGTCTATATTAAACCATGATTATAAATGTGTTATGCAAATTCTAGTAGATAAGCTGAGGAGAATCCTACCCAGAGTAATGCAGAGAGATCAAATAGGGTTTGTGGGGGGGGGATCAAGGGTGGAGGGCAGTGTACAATTTAACAGGATACACAAGAAAAAGGAAACAAGGTAGCCTAAATTTCCCTAGATGCCAAAAAGGCTTTCAGTACAGTAGGATAGAAGTATAAAAGTACCTTTTTAAGACTACTGAATAAATGTGTTTCCCAAAGGAATGGATAAACCTGTTTAGGTCAATGTACAATAGAACAACAGCTAGGATGAACATCAGGGTAAGGATGTCAGAGAGATTAGAAGTGCAAAGGAGGATGAGACAGGGATACCCTCTGCTACAAATACTTTTGTCATCCACATTGAACCCTTGACCCAAGTGATAAGGAGGTCAGAAATAAACGGCTATAGGTGGGGGGAAATGGAGAAAAATGATCTCTTTATTTGTGGATGATAAGTTGATAACTATGGTCCATCCAGCTGAAGATCTGGGAGTACTGTGGGATATTTTAAGGAGGCTTGGAAGGATATCAGGATACACAATAAATCGGACAAAAATGCAGGTGATGGAGGTGAACAGAAAGAAGAAGAAGGTAAATGATCTGAGGAAGTAATTTGTTAAAGGACAAGGTGGAGAACTCATTGCAAAGTACATACTCGAAATATGATAAAGTTACGAAAATGAAAATTAATAAGTATGGATAGAGATTGCAGAATGCCAGTGCAGAAAATGCTCACACTGTCACAGTTCACATACCCAGGACAATTTCTCTGGAGTATCTCAGATAAAGAAATTTTGAAAAAGGTTAAGTAGCTTTGGAGAACATTTGTTGGGAAGTAGGTAGAGTAGGAGTATCAGGGCAAGTGGTGACGGAGGCAATAGAAAAGAGGGGGGTGCTTGGGGCTCTGAATCTAAAGACAGAGATGCAAGCACGTTTTATAGCAAATGTTCCCAAATTAGTTGATGTTGAATATAACGCAGACCGGAATGAAATGATGTGGGAAAGGGAAGAGAATTGGAGAATAAAGGGGGATATACTAGAAACCCTATGGGAAACTCGTGGGAGGAATTTACAACTATTATAGACAAAAGAGGCCCAAAGATTATTTAATAAGCAGTGGCAAAAACTTGAGTGGAAGGAATGAAGAGAAAAGAGGTTACTTGAAGATGGAAGAAAAAACAGGAGAATGTGAAGTTTTAGTCTCAAATACTTCAGGGAGGAGGAGTGAAAGGGTGGATAGAATTGAAAAAAGGAATATCAAGAAGCAGTACTACAATGTGGGAGAACTGAAAGCAGGAAAACAGAAAGAAAAGAGGAACCAAAGATAGTGAAGGAGCTAGAAAAGCAGAGGACAGAGGGGACACGACTAAAGGACTCATGAAAATAGGGAATTGATGGCCGAAGGAAATACAGCAGAATGGCAGGGAGGAACAGAGACAGACATGAGAAGAAGAGATACAAGGACAAATAGAGAAAGAAGAGAGGGAACGAATACTGTGATTACCCAGATATGTGCCTAGGGCTCATAAATGTAGCATATTTACATGCAAATACCTTCATGAGAATTTTTACACTCCAGTGAAATGAATGAGGATGTTCTCAGGGGCAAACATGCCCATTGGTAATGTCAGGATGAAAGGGGCACATGATTGCATATCTTTTTGAAACTGCATACAGACAGCACAAGGAACCCTTTCAGGAAATTGTTGTGCAAATCTTTGCAGAAGCTGAAACTTTATCGGTGAATCTATTCTTTGTGGTGTATGATAGCAGGAGTAATGATGATGACAGGCAAAAAAGTAGTAGCAAAAAACAAAAACATGGAAAAACGAGGAACCACAGAGAAGTGGAGGAGTAAGAAATATCACCAAACAAATTAAAGTGGAGGTGAAGCGAGAAGTGAAGGAGAAGGGGAAAGGAGATTTAGAAAGAAATGTGGGAGGTGGGAGCAAATGGAAAACTCCCTAACTGAGGAAGGAAGAAAGAAGAGAAAGAAATATGAAGGGACAGAATAAAAGGACATCAGGAGATGAGTTATGAAAATGGAAAAGTACAAATGAGAAAGGCAAAGGGGAAAGGAAGAAGTTAAAGTCTCTCTTTTCAGGTTTCTCTGTTCATTGATGTATGATAGGTTGTATATATATTTTTATTAAAACATCATAAGGTAGTGTTGAAACATAATAGTAAGAATTAAAAGTTTATTCTTTCTTGGAAGTTAAAATTACAAACAGGATGATTCTAAAACGGTAACAGTTCATATTAGGCTGAGATGATTCACATAATGAGAATGAGGGAAGACAATAACCAAGAATTCAGAGGTTGCCAGCCAGGTTACAATGATACTTAGCCTGCATGAAGATTGCATAACTGTAAGTAAAATGTGAAATAAAAGGAGTGTTTAAAAACAGAAAGTGTACACTAAATTATCAATAAATAAGAGTATCAGTTTTTTTTCTAACATAAGATCAACAGTAAAATGCAAAATGATTAAAAAAATAAGGTAGTTAAGCTAAGAGTATGCATATGACAGATGGATGTCATAAAAAATAACAGGGTCTTTAGGACCCTTTTAAAAGTTACCAAAAATGCATTCTGCAGCTGGCAAGATAGAATTCTAATGGAGAGAAATCTGATGTGAACATGAACATTTCTGTAAAGGTTTTCAACTACGTCCTGGGAAATATCATCATCCGTCATCAGTGAATGGAGTGGATAAGACACCACATTAGGTTGTCAGGAGCTCCTTAAGATAATTATGATCATGAGTGTGCAATGCTCAGTATGTTAACGTTTCCTTATCTCAGTTGGACACCATGCCAGTATCCACCACTGATGCTCTGCAGCCTATGTGTGATATATAGGTTCATAAGTCTATGCTAGGTTAATGATGACTAGGGCCATAATAGGCCTAGCCATGAAACCCAAGTGTGACCCTCAAATCTGATATACATATATATATATATATATATATATATATATATATATATATATATTAAAAACTACTAACATAAAAAATAAAACACCGAGACCGGACTGTGGTTTAGCGCTTTCATTCCTTTAATGCTGTCAGGAACTTCTTCAGAACTCATACTACTTGTTTACTACATTCAGTATAAATAGAGTGCTCACAGAAATAATTTAAATTAGTCATGATGTCATTCTCATTAAACAATTACTACTTAAACAGAATAAAACAACCAATGGTATACTAACTTTTGTTGAATAGCCTATAGAAAGCTGTATGTAATGAATAAGACCCAATAATGTTTAAACCAATGATGTCATGTCTAAGCTCCATGCAAGCCAATAGAAAAAAGACTAAGAAAGTATGTTCCACCTTGGACCTACCTATTAAGCTGTATTTTGTAGTTATTTATTTTATTTTACATTTGTTGACCGGGCTAGTCTAGCTGGATACATTTCCATTTTCAGTAGAGGCCCGGGGAGAAAAGCTCCACATAAATTTGAACAAAAAACGTTACAATAGACAAGCAAATGGACAAAATCATCATAGATGAAAAGACAAATAAAAAATATAGTACCCAATAACAGATATATACAAAGAGAGGATCACATTTCTAAAAATAACATTAAGTAGCTGAAATAACATCAAGAACAAGGCACAAAACAGAGAGCAAAATTGATTAATAATATTATAAAGAACTAATCTTAGTAACAGAAGGAGAAAGAGAAGCACTAAAATAGGAGAGGAGGAAGGGAAGCAGTATAAGAAAAGAGAAGGGAAAGTTGTGAGAGATTAGCATAGAGGAAAGAAGAAACAAAATACTCTAAAAGGAGGTAGACTGAAGCAGATACAGTAAAGAGAGAGGGAAAGTAAAGTAGTAGGAAAGTGCAGAGTAGTAGGAAAGTGCATAGGAGGTAAAGGATTAGTCAGGTTTTGAACAGGAACAGAGCCAGTGGCTTTGGAAGTAATCTTTGATTTTGTGTTTAAAGAGAGGCAGAGATGTAGTAAGTGTTATGTCGCTAGGAAGCAGATTCCAGTTCCTTCCTACAGTATTATTGAAGAGAGAGTCACCGGCAGAATTATAAGTCTTTGTTATAGTAGCCATAAGTTTACTGGATGAGCGAAGGAAGTTTAGGTTGTTATAAGGGATTAAAAGTTTAGAAAGAATAGGGGTTTTGTTTGGTTGGTATAAGATTTTATGGGCAATAGTGAGTTGAGGGATTAACAGAAGGTTTTGTAGTTCAAGCCAGCCTAGAAGTTTCAGGTTAATACAGTGATGAGTTCTAAAAGGGTTACTAGTGGCAAAACGGGCAATGTTGTTGTAGCAAGTAGCCAGTTTGTTAAGGTTGGCTTTCTTAAGGTTAGTAAAAATTGGTGAGGCATAAAGAAGAGTAGACAAAAGATGAGAGTGGGCAATCTTGGCTCTGGATGATGATGTTAGGAAAGGTTTAATTCTATATAGGCTTCCTATTTTTCTATTGACTGTTTTAATGGTGTTGTTGATATGCTGGTCAAAGGAGAGGTTGTTATCAATTGTTATTCCTAATAATTTTGTTGTTGGATCAGGAGCAATGAGAGTGGCATTATTTGAGGAGATGGTGAAGTCCAAGGGGGTGGACCTAGTGCTAGGAGAGAAAAGGAGAAGTTTAGTTTTTTTGGCATTGAGGAGGAGGTTGTGTCTAGTGAACCAAGTTTCTACAGTGTTGAAGACATTTTGAGTAATAGATGAAAGTTCATTAGGAGATGAAGCAGAGCAGATAAGGGTGGAGTCATCTGCATATTGAATGCAGGTAGATTGAGGAATTGCTAAGTGAAGATCATTGATGAACAGGGAGAAGAGAAGAGGTCCTAGAATGGAGCCCTGAGGTACACCGATGGAAACGGGTGTGAGTGAGGAAATTTGGTTTTCCCAACAAACTGCTTGCTGTCTATTGCCAAGGTAGGATGTAAACCAGTTAATGGCAAGATTATCAAAGGAGAGGGATGTAAGAGTGTTAATTAAAATGGAGTGGTTGACCATATCGAAAGCTTTAGAGAGGTCAATGAAGAGAGCAGAAGAGAGAAGGTTGTCGCTATGGTTCCTGTTGATAGTATCTACAAATGATAGGAGAGCAGTGGTAGTACTGTGATGTGGTCTGAAACCATGTTGACAGTTTGCTATTATGTTGTTTTGAGAGAGATGCTGTAAAAGTTGTTGGTGAATACATTTTTCCATTATATTGCTAAGGGAGAAAGGAGGGCAATTGGTCTATAGTTTGAGTACTCAATGGAGTTTCCACCTTTATGTAAAGGGATAATATGGGATATTTTCCAGATGTCTGGGATGGTTCCCTCTTGGATTGTCCTGTTTATAAGTATAGATACTGGATATGCAATTTCTTTGGCAGCCTTTTGGAGAAAAAGTGAAGGGAGCTTGTCAGCAGAAGGGGTACAAGGCTTCAGTTTGTGGATAAGTCTAGAGATGAAAGATGTAGGAATAGGTTGTATTTTAAAGTTATTTGAAGGGTGTCTTTGGTTTATAGGTGGGCTGGAGTTATTAGTGCTAAGTTGTTTAGCTAGTGATAGAATAGTGTCAGTAAAAAAAGAGTTGAAAGCATTTGCAGTGAGGTGGGGAGTATCTGGGTCGGCATTGAGAGGGGTGGGAGTTTTGGATGTTCCTGGGGAGAGGAGTCTATTTATAGATGACCAAAACTGTTTGGGGTTGTTATGATGAGTTTGTTGAAGTTTGCAGTAGTAGGTTTTTTGTCAGTAATTATTGCTTTTTTAGTCGAGTTTCTAAGTTGGCGGAAATGAAGAAGGTCAAGGGAATTTCTATGGTTTCTCCATTTCGCCCAGACTTTATTTCTGGAGAGAATTAGCTTTTTAGTTTCTTTAGAGAGCCATGGGGCAATATTGGGTTTCATTCTGTTGGTGCGTTCAGGAGCATGTTTGTTGAGAATGGATAAAAAAGTGGTATTAAAGTATGATACTGCATTTTCAAGGGGAAGAGATTTCAGGGGGCTCCAGTTGCATTTGCTGAGTTCATTTTGAAATAGGTCTATGTTCAAATTTTTAGTAGAGCGTATTTTTTGAATGTTAGGGGGGTTTGGGAAATCAGTTATTTCTCTAGTAATAAAGGTTAAAGCATGATCACTTATATCATCAGGCAGGGTTCCTGCTTTGTAGGCGTGTTTGATTTTGTTTATGAGTATCCAGTCTAAAATACTCTTTATTGTTAGGCTTGTTGATTCTAGTGGTTGAAGTAATAGTCTGGGTGAAACTCAAGTGACTCACTAAATCTGATATTATGTATATATATATATATATATATATATATATATATATATATAGTATATATATAGTATATATAGTATATATATATATATATATATATATATATGTATAATGATTCCATCTTCAATCATATCGAATACATTATTTCATCGGGACTAGAATTATTGAGATCAAATCGGGTTGTATTATTTATCGAAAATCCATATTCGACATCGAAATCGGTGGTTCAGAAAGCAACTACAAATAACATTCCACAAAGTTTTACTTCACGCTTATGTAGTAGCGCTTGCACTACAAGTGGGGAAAGAGTGTTATTTCCTAACCCCCACTGTAGTGCAACCTTGGAGTTGGTATATTTTATTACGGGGTGGGGTGAAGGGTTGCCCCCTGCATAAAACATAGTAAACAGTGTCTGGGATGTTTATTTGTAGTTGCTTTATCGAGTTTTCTAAATACATTTGAGATTCATGGATAGCGAGTTTTCATTAAATAGTAAGTTTTAACTGCATTTGGTCTCGACATGATTTGGCAATTCGATGAAATGGTAATTCGGATGATTTGGCGGAACCATATATATATATATATATATATATATATATATATATATATGGGGTGATTTACTGACTTATAGCAGAAAGACCTCATCAACAGACTGCAAACGGAGTTAACCATACATTGGATGTGGGCATTTCTGACATCAGTAAACACCAGATGCAGGCATTCCAGGTGTGTAGGTGCTGTCAGAATAGGGCATTAGTGACTATAACAAGGACGTCAGATAGAATAAGATGCTTAACCTTGATGATATTCTAAAGATGGTAACAATAGGTTTTAACTTTCAGATACTTGGCTGCTAAGTGTCAATCTCTTACATACAAGGTAAAACTAATATATTTCACCATGAATAACTATGGAGGGGAATATAAAAGTGGAGGGCCCATGGATGATATGTGTAAGCCTCTGTCTTTTTTTAATCCTTTAGGTTCCACACTGCTTCCAATTATCTTTTCTCTTGTCATCGATCAACCCATTTGTTCATCCCATAGGATGAAAGCTTATCTCAGGAGCCCATCTACCAGGTCGACATTATGATATTTCTTTCTGTAGCCCTAACGCCCTTTCCAGTGGATGATGTGAAGATGTATAGATATGAGGGACTGAAGCCCCTTCCTCTGTGAGCATGCACACATGTACACATGCATTGTGAAGGCTGTAGCACTGAAGTGGCCTGAAAGTGCCAAACACACATCGCTATCCCCTATTCTGAAGGCTGTATATTTAGCAATCTCTCTAGAAGGTATCAGCATTGCAAAGTGCTGGACCACTTTTCTCCTCTAAGATGGGACTCATGTCTAACCTGTTCTACTAGTCTGTTCCACTACAAAATCCAATCCTCAAACTCAGGTTTTTTGGGTTATCATCAAGGATTTATCCCTCTATGTCACAGAGCTGGACTTCCAAAGCCCCTGTTCTGGAAGGGATTTAACTTCAAGCAGTAACCAAATATCCAGCTAAAGATGTGATCCAACAAATCTTTATGGGTATTGAGGAGAGTCATCCATAACTGAGTGAAGAAGAGTTATAGAGAGTATCAGCAGTGTAGCAATGACATCACAGACTCTTCCACCTAATGACATCACTGAGTCAAAGCATATATAATGCAAATAAGAGCAAAACCAACACTGACAATTATGTTATAGAATATGTTATTGGATCAAGTTGATAATTGTGGAAAGTTACCAGACCATGTATACAACAAATTAGAAAGGAATAAGGTTTAGACATGATAGCTGGGAATCATAATGTTGTAAAGTTGTGAAGTTACAGACTTGCAAAACGGCCACCTTGGTAATTGATGTGCCTCCCACATGGTCTGTTACACGCCACACATCTTTGAGCAGCATCTGCCAACCGTACAAACTCCTCTGTAATCTGTAAATGTGGTTACAGTTAAAGCGCTGCCTTACTGAAGCAAGTACAAACTGGCTTTAGGTATTTTCTTCCATTATTTGCGGACAATTTCTATTTTGAGTACTAATGGAGTTTCCAGTAAAGGTACCAGATGGGGCTTTTCAAGTTTGTGGATAAGTCTAGAGATGAAAGATGTAGGAATAGGTTGTATTTTAAAGTTATTTGAAGGGTGTCTTTGGTTTATAGGTGGGCTGGAGTTATTAGTGCTAAGTTGTTTAGCTAGTGATAGAATAGTGTCAGTAAAAAGAGTTGAACGCATTTGCAGTGAGGTGGGGAGTATCTGGGTCGGCATTGAGAGGGTGGGAGTTTTGGATGTTCCTGGGGAGAGGAGTCTATTTATAGATGACCAAAACTGTTTGGGGTTGTTATGATGAGTTTGTTGAAGTTTGCAGTAGTAGGTTTTTTTGTCAGTAATTATTGCTTTTTAGTCGAAGTTTCTAAGTTGGCGGAAATGAAGAAGGTCAAGGGAATTTCTATGGTTTCTCCATTTCGCCCAGACTTTATTTCTGGAGAGAATTAGCTTTTTAGTTTCTTTAGAGAGCCATGGGGCAATATTGGGTTTCATTCTGTTGGTGCGTTCAGGAGCATGTTTGTTGAGAATGGATAAAAAAGTGGTATTAAAGTATGATACTGCATTTTCAAGGGGAAGAGATTTCAGGGGGCTCCAGTTGCATTTGCTGAGTTCATTTTGAAATAGGTCTATGTTCAAATTTTTAGTAGAGCGTATTTTTTGAATGTTAGGGGGGTTTGGGAAATCAGTTATTTCTCTAGTAATAAAGGTTAAAGCATGATCACTTATATCATCAGGCAGGGTTCCTGCTTTGTAGGCGTGTTTGATTTTGTTTATGAGTATCCAGTCTAAAATACTCTCTTTATTGTTAGGCTTGTTGATTCTAGTGGTTGAAGTAATAGTCTGGGTGAAACCATATAGGTTCATATGAGAGGAAGGATTATCTGCATTGATAGTGTTCCAGTCAACATTGATGTCACATAGAATTATAGTTTCTTGGGGGTAAGTAGTAGATACCCAGCTGAGAAAGGGTTCTAGTATGGGTATATTGTTTCCTGGTGGTAAGTAGATGCAGATAATGTAAAGGGATTTCTTGGTGTTTATTTGGAGTTTTGTTAGGATGGCTTCTACTTTGCAATCTGGGGTAGGATAGGCTGGAAGAGTAGAGATATTACACTGATTCTTAAAAAGAATTGCTACTCAACCACCTTTACGTTTTGGTCGGTCAAGTCTTATTATGCTATATCCTTGGGGTGTGATCTCAGTGTCTTTTGTTTCTGGTTTGAGCCAGGTCTCTGAGAGGCACAGAATGTCAAACGAATGAATATCAAGGAGGGCATGTAATTGAGCTATTTTGTTATTTATACTATGAATGTTTAGGTGTCCAATAAGGAGGGAGTCATAGATTTTAGGTGAATTAGTTTTGGGAGAGGGATAAGCTGGCCCAGGATTAGGGTGGATGTCTCCATCTTGTAATGTAAGAAGATTAGGTTTAGTTATTAAATGGTTCTTTAGAAAGATTTGAAGTATTAGTTTCTTATTGGTAGGATATACATACTTAAGGTGGGAGAGTCTGTGGTATTTAGGTAAGAGATAGTTGGGGTTAAAGGTAATGTTGGAGTGTAAAATGGGAGAAGTATTTGTAAGGGTAGATGTGTGTTTATTGGGGTAGATGGAGTGGGGCAAAAGAGGGTTTTCAAAGAAGGTAAGAAGGTATGCAGAGAACAGGATGGTAAGGAGTGGAATTGTAAGTGTGGGCATAGTAGGGAAGTTGGGAGGCATAGTTAGAGAGTATTATAGTAGGAGTTAAGGAAGATACTAGAAGTGGCTAAGATAGGAGAAATGATATAAAGCCTAATAGGAGAGGGAGGAGAGAAAGAGGGCCAGTAAGAGGTAGTAAGAGGGTGTAAAATGGTAGTGTAAGAGAAAAATAAAAAATAAAAATGAAGTAGATGACAAATATAGAGCTGTGAGGTCAGATATAAGGGAGGGATTTTGGAAGGAATGAGGTAAGAGGGGAGGAGGTGATAAGGGGTGTGGTTAACAGAGGAGCGGGATAAAGCAGGGTAAGATATTGGAAGAAAGAAGTAGGGGGTGTGTTCAGAGAGGTATAAGAGTAGGACCCCTGGGGGTGTGTGGGAATTGGGGGTAGGGAGCGGGAAGAAACAGCTGAAGGAGAGATGGGAAAGGAGGCAATCAAAAATACAGGTAAGTAAGGTGAGAGAGGTATATAGTGAGAAAAAGAAGGTAAAGTAGAGACCAGAGTTCAGGGAGAAGATAAAGCACAGACAGGTAAAAATCAGTATGTGAACATACAGTGAAAATAGAGGAAGAGCAGGTCTAAGTTAACGAGGAAAGTAGGCAGCTTACAAGGAATAGAGCAAAGCAGAGAGATAGGGGACAGATGGAGAGTGAGGCTAGGATAGAGGTGAAAAGGAATAGGAAGCCAGAGTACTATTGTAAACAGATGTAAGGGCTAGTTGGAGCCAGAAGGGAACAGCATACGAAACAACAGAAACAGAGGGGAGGGAGCTACCAATAAGATAGTGCAGATAAAAAGAGAAAGAAATGGAGAAATAAAGAATAAGACCAAGAGGGGTGTGAGGGAGAAGAGATAATAGTTAAAAAGTAGGAGAGTAGAGCATACGAAGGGTGGGAGAGGGGGGGCTAAGAAGGGCAGGTACTGGCTGCTAGAGACTCACACACAGGCAAACTATAAGACCCTTATAGGAATACCAGAACAGGAGCCTAATTTGCAAACAAATCTATGCCCAGAACCTACTTTCTCTACTTTTCTTTCCTTTTCTTTCCTTGGTAGAGTGTACAGTATAGGACAGGCAGTTTCAATCAGTCACAAGAGGGTTGGCAGGTTCTTCCGGCACCAGGAGGATTTACAAGAAAACTGGAAACAGTTATACTTGACCTAGGACTTAGAGAAACCAAGCTACCAAATAGGGAACCCTGCAGCAATTCCTTTCTCCTCTAAACCCCTATAGCAATCTGCTACTTTCTCCCTTTGCTAAGTCTTATCTGTAGTCCCTCTTCTAGCTATCTCTAATATACATACCTCTGTTGTATTTTACTTTCTATCCACTAGGTGGCACCCTAATCCAGACCAGGGTTATACCTAGTTCTCCACCTTCCCAAATATCGGCTCTGTATACTATTTCCAGCTCTCTTCCCCTGACTAATTGCTAATCTCCTTGCTGTATCCCTCTGCTGCTACCTTTCTCTTCCCACCATCTAGCTACACTCTTTTCAATCCTTCCACCCCACCAACATTTCTCTACCTCTCACCTGATTTACCACTCTCTTTCAACCTGGACATACTTACTTTGCCTCAAGAATCTGCTGCTGCTCTCTGATTGTCTCTGCAGACTCTCACTTACCTGCTCTAACCCGCTCCGTTCGCCCTGCGGGCTCACTCCACTCCCCTGCCCTAACCCCAATTTCCACACACCCCCAGTGGTCCTACTCTTCTACTTACAAAGCCACACCCCCCCTCCTTCCTATCCAATAGCTATCACTAACTTATTACAGACCAATCATCTACACACCCACTCCCATACTGACAATTTTACCCTCACTCACCTCTTACATATTTCAATACTCCACACTCACTCTACCCATACCTCCTGAATCCTAACAATATTCTATAATGTCCTACAAACATGCCTCTTACCCATATACTCACATATATAAAAATACCTCTCCTACTTTCTTTCCTATCTATCCTTTCAATACCCTACACCCTTACCTTTTATGAAAACCTACAATTCACATCATCTCACCAACCCTAAAACAAACATTGCTAATAAATTATCCTAAATCCCTAAGCCATTCAAACATAACATCAAACTCAACTTATCTATCTGCCAAATTCCACAGAGTAGCCCATCTTACATTCACACAATACAGAAAATCACAACAAAATTGCATTAAACTTCTGAAGCATCATTATAATCCCAATAGACATCCTCTCCTTCATGGGGACATTCATCCCAACCCAGGACCAGACAGCAACACCCTTAGCCACACCACTCCCCCTTTCACTCCCCATGTAACCCCTAATTCTCTACTCATAGCTCACCTTAATATAAGGAGTATTAACAATAAAATAAGCCAACTACACGCACTACTAGATACTCACTCTTTTGATATTGTATGCTTAACAGAAACCTGGCTTAAACCTGTTACAAAAGACAATGAAATACTCCCACCTGGTTATAATATCTTAAGATTAGACCGACCCACCAAAAAGGGTGGTGGGGTAGCAATACTGTATAAATTTCATTTACAAATCACTTCTCTACTAATACAACCACCTCTAGACACCAATGTAGAAATCCTTATCTCTAAGCTCCAGCTCAGTGCTACAAAATCTATATACATAATATGCACCTACATACCCCCAGGCAATAACATTAGCACCCTAGAAAGTATCTTCTGCTGGCTTTCGACATCCTTCCCTCAGGAAACCATTGTACTCTGTGACTTTAATATAGACTGGAACACCTGTGCCACTCTTAAACCTACAGCCCATATAAACCTCTATGACTTCTCCCAAACTATTACCACCCCCACCAGAATCCATAAACCCAGCGGCAAAGAAAGTATACTAGATTGGATCCTAATTAACAAACACCCCCTCTCTTACAAAGTTGGTATCCTTCCCGACGATATTAGTGACCACTCACTTACCTATTTATCTAGACAAAAATCCTTTATCCCAAATCAAACTCCCTTTAAAATCACCCGTAACAAAAAACACTTTGACCCCATAGCCTTTCAAACTGAACTTCAATCCTGTGCCTGTGACTGGTCACCTTTAATGCACCTACCACTTCATGAAGCAGTATCCTATTTTAACTCCAAATTCCTACAAATTCTTGAATTCCATGCCCCCTCACGCACTATAAGAATTAGAAACAAAGCAGCCCCATGGCTTACTAAAGAAACCAGGCAACAAATCCTTCAAAGAAACAAATTCTGGGCCAAATGGAGAAACACTAAAAACCCAATCGATCAGCAGTTCTTTAGACAGCTTAGAAATGCCACCAAAAAATTAATAGTTCAGGATAAAAAAAACTATTTCTTGAAACTCCAAAAAAAACACCAAAGTCAACCCAAAACCTTCTGGTCAGGCATAAGTAAACTATTACATCCAGGCCACTCCAAAACACCAACCCCATCTGGCCTCTCTCCAAACTCTCCCATCCAGATAGCTGATGCTTTCAATACATTTTTTTTCAGAAACTGTCGAATCTCTAGCTAACACCTTACCACTTGTTAACTCTACCCCCTCATCCTCCCTAACATCCCTACCATCTACCTTTCACCTAAAACCTATTCCTACAACCCGCATCTTTACTCTACTTAATAAACTTAAACCATGTACTCACTCAGCTGATCTCCTACAACCTGAATTGCTTCAAACTGCTGCAAAAGTTTTTGCCTATCCCATTTCTATCCTAATCAATAGAACTATAACTGAAAGCTACATCCCTTCACTCTGGAAAATCTCTCACATAATCCCACTTCACAAAGGTGGTAACTCAACTGAACTCTCCAACTATAGACCTATAGCCCTACTATCACCACTTGCCAAAATTATGGAAAAATGCATACATTAACAATTTCTTGAACACATCCTCCAAAATAATCTACTAACTGACTGTCAACATGGTTTTAGACCATCCCATAGTACCACCACTGCCCTCCTATCCTTTATGGACTGTATAAATAAACATCGTAACAATAACATGCTCTCCTCTGCACTATTTATTGACCTGTCTAAAGCTTTTGATATGGTTAACCATCAAATACTTCTCAACACACTAAATTCATTCTCACTTGACACACAAGCTGTACAATGGTTCAAGTCCTACTTGGGCAATAGACAGCAGGCTGTCCTGTGGGACAACAACCTATCCAAACATCTCCCTATTACCCTTGATGTCCCTCAAGGATCGATCCTGGGACCCCTATTTTTCTCCATATTCATTAACGATCTTTCCACTATATTACCTCTACCAACCTGCATACAGTATGCAGATGACTCCACTTTGATTTGTAAAGATTCCACCTCATCTGAACTGCACTCCATCACCCAAACAGTAGTATTTAACCTAGAAGAAAACTGGTTCCAACAATGTTGTCTACTCCTAAACGCCAAAAAAAACAAACTACTACTCTTCACTCCTACTATAAAATCCACCCCAATACATTTCTCTATTACATCCATCGATGGCACAATCATAACTCCTGATCCAACTACCAAACTCTTAGGTGTAATAATTGATAACAACCTCAACTTCGACTCACATATTAATGCTACTATTAAAACAGTAAACAGAAAACTTGGATCCTTGTATAGGATAAAACCCTTTCTCACCCCAGATGCTAGAGCTACTATTGCCCAGACCCATCTGATCTCCACCCTCCTCTATGCCTCACCTATTTTTACTAATCTTTCCAAAAGCAACCTAAACAAATTGATCACTTCTTATAACAATATTGCCAGGTTTTCTACAGGGTCCCCATTTAGAACTCATCACTGTCTAAATCTCAAACTTCTAGGTTGGCTAGAACTTAATAACCAACTACAATTTCAACAACTCTCCATTACCCATAATATTCTATACCAACCCAATAATACTCCTATTCTCAAAAACCTCATCTCCCCCTACACAAACCTTACTACCCTTTGATCTGCAAATAAACTACTGGTAACCATTCAGAAATCCCACAATAAGGCAGGTAACTCTCTTTTCTCAAACTCAGTGGGGAAGATCTGGAACAAGCTTCCCAGTAAACTGACATCTCTCTCATCATTACAACTCTTTAAAAAACAACTAAAACTTCAACTAAAATTACAATGGCTATGTCCATGTACTAACCCAGACTAACAACCCCCCCCCTCAGTATTACCTTTTTCTACATCTCTCCTCCGCTCACCCACCTTACTGAATTTAGTAAATTAATCCTCTCACTCCCCTCTTTGTGAATTATCTAAGACTTTCTCATGGTAACATTACTTTATTTTTGCCTTGCTAAACATTGTATGCATCCACAGTAGAATTTAGTTTCTGTATAAATCACCTTGTTGAAGGATATTTTCAAGTTTATGTATTTTAGATTGTTTTTTTTGTACTTTTTGTCTGTCTCATATATATGTAGATTATAGTGGAGCTTATCTCCCCGGGCCTCTACTGAAAATGGACACGTATCCAGTTAGACTAGCCCGGTCAACAAATGTAAAATAAATAAAAAAAAAATAAAAATAAATAAACTAAATAAAATAAAATAAATGATCCCTGTGCAACACCTCATCATAAAAGCTGCTCAGAAGACATGGTAACCCCCCCCCCCCAAAAAAAAAATCTCTGATAGCACCCCCTTGAGGCAAGACATAATCGTGTCAAAAATTATGGGAGAAAGAACACACTAGAAATGCAACAATCAGGATTCTGTGAGGCATAATGCCATATGCTACAGAGATCGAGAGATCAATGCAGACCAAAACAGAAAAAAATAATAGCTCCCTGGCTACAAGGAGACCATTCAGTATCCATGTGAAGGTGATCTTAATGCTTATAGCACCTCTTGAAAGTGGACTGACAAAGATCAAGGAGGACATGAGGAGTTAAAAATGAATCAAGCGATATACAATTACAGTCTGAATACCATTACTAATAAATAAGAGAGTTAGATACTAAGTGAAAATTCTCCAAGATGTGTGCATCTGCTGCTCAGCTGGGGCAAATGGATGAAGTCCTGACTGCATACCTTGATGAGTCTCAACCATCTTGTCTCTCTTCAGGGGTGAGTGAGGGAGGGAGGGATATATAACCCAGAGACATGATACCCACTGGGGATACAGGAGCTGAGCTGTCTCGAAGATGGGTGCATCTTGGGAGGCAGGCTACATGAAGGTTTGCATCACAATGTAAGTAGGAGTGAGTCTATAAGCATGCCATTGCACACCTCCATATGACATCAGTCTAGTATTTCAGAGGGTTTCTATCTTAAAGACAGAAGCCCTAATGTGAACAGTGAATGTATGTGACCCTGACTCTTTTTCACCTGCCATGTTGCTGGACCAACTTGCTCTTTGCACCCTGCAAAAAGGCCTCACTCCATGGGGGGAATAGGGGGTATCACCAGACTATGGTTGATGGATCCATTTTCTCTTACCTCCCCACCAAGATAGCGGCACCTAGGTAGGGTAGTGTAGGGGCAGGGTAAGAGAAACTGGAGGGGTGCCTAACAGCCGATAGTCAAGCTGTAGCTCTAGAGATCCCCAGAAGCAGACATGTGGATCAGCATCAATAGATACTGATGGAAACTAAAAACTTCCGCTCTTTAAATTGGACCACACATGGCACAATGTTTAAGATTAGTGGATTTAAGTACAGCCACAAAAGATAGAATATAGCCTAGAACATTTAGAATTCATCTTTCAAGTAGATGGACACATGTTCAAAAATCATACTCATAACCTTTCTAGCCAACTGCAAGAAAAATGTAGCAAGAAGTCAGGGAGAATAGACCCTCACTAAGATTAAACAAAATTACTTCTAGAGCTAAATACTAATGTTAAATGCCACTAATGGCTCTTACAGTTATGTTGCTTGCCACCTTTGCTAGGCACTGTGTTGTAGCATGCATCAGAAAAGAAATGGGGGATAGGTTTAGAATGTAGTTTGCAGGAAAAATCAGTTTCTAAAGCCATTTGTATGCCTGATCAGTCATAATCATGAGTGTCCATGTTATGTACATCATTGACAAAATCCACAAGCTCAAAACAGAACATCATTTCCCAAGGGAACAGCTGTCTTCTCACCACTATGTACACACAATCATCTGAGGACTTGTTGAAGGAAGCACCATTGTCCTGGTCATTGCTGGAAGGGGCTGGGGGTCCGCAGCTCTGCAACATACCTCTCTGCACTGGTTGGAAGTTTAGAATGTCTCTGTGCTGATTCTCCTGGGATAGTTGACAGACCTGATGAAATTTTACACCAAGTCAGATTAGGTAAACCCACAAGAGGAATCGGGTTGCAGGAAGGAGATTGCCTCATCTGAGGTGTACAAAGACTGCTTTAGCCTCACTATTTGATAAAAAAGAATGGTTGGATATGTGATGTAAAGATGAGAATCCATTTTTGAATCATAGCTGCCGCCTTGTGATGGAGAAAGCTCTTCATTTGAGCAGGTTCTTTAGTATATAAAAATAAACATTTGCAGGCATCAAATCCACTGAAGTAATGTCAAGAATCTAGACAGTAAGAATTAGAATGAAATGTGGCACTCAGACATAACAATTACCTACTATTTAATGTTTCTAACAACAGGTATATCTTGTTAGGTATTATATGCAACTAACATCAAAAGATACTAACAAGTGCAGAAGTTAATGTAGTCAACAAAAGTATCTGTGTAGCATCCAAAATCAACATTTCAGATTTATGATAAATGTAATATACCCTAACAGGAACACCAGGGCACCATCTAGTGGTTGTCTAATACATTCATTTCTAATAAAGCATTTTTTAGCAAAGTACCTTCTATAATTTCCAGATTAAAATGATAACTGCCAAAAACATTTAACAAGCAGTGATGCTAATCAACAAATATTACTATATACAAAACAAATTGCCACCTGAAGCTATGTGTCTTTGTGTGTGTGTGTGTGTGTGTGTGTGTGTGTGTGTGTGTGTGTGTGTGTGTGATGTGCACAACAGACTGAAAGATTAACATTTTCTAAAACTTCCTGATGTTTTGATTTCTTTTGTCATTGAGTGTTTATTAGCTGCCTATTACTAGACATCGTGTTTGCATACTTTGATAATCACTATGAATTCGATCAGTAAAGAGCAAAGTTCAAAAGTCTGATTCCAGAATCTTGCAGATAGCAAATATTGTGTTCTTATGATGCAGTTTTAAGTGAATGTTAAGTAAATATTCATAGGTAGAAAGCTGCGATATAGATAAGTTGGCATCCTACTTTCTTTAAGTACTGCATACTCAAAATGCAACAGAAATAATGCAGAGAACATAAGGCCTTTAGGAAGGTAATTAGTTTTGGCATGAAAGTATTAGAGAACAAATAGGAACATTTGGGTTAAATGGAAAACAGCAGTCATCACCTATCTGGAATACACATATGGTATAGCTCCAAAGTATGTTTTTATTTGGTGAGTAAGGTAAAGCCCCTTAAATCGCACCTCTGTAATTGCTAGGGATTTATTTAGGGTCATAATCATGCTAGGTATGTATCCTTCTTCTTCTTCTTTCAGCTTTTTCCCAGTTAGGGGTCACCACAGCGGATCACCTGTCCGCTCATGATTGGCAGTGAAGTTTTACAGTGTCAAGTTGCCAGCCCGGCGCCCAACCTTCTACAGAAGGCACACACACACATGCACTCACACCTAGGGACAATTTAGAGTGTTCAGTCCACCTGCAGCATTTCTTTTGGATGTGGGAGGAAACCGGAGCACCCAGAGGAAACCCACGCGACCACAGGGAGGACATGCAGACTCCGCACAGAAGGCACCCCAGCCGAGGATCGAACCGGAGAACCAATATATATAGCAATGTGTCAGACAACATTTTGCCTGTGAGAGGTGGAAATAATCGATGCTCAGGTTGTTTGAATAGCAATAACATGATAAATGTATAACTTGTGTTTCAAAAATGTGTAGGAAATATACATGATTGCATAAAAAGAACAAACTGTCATCTGTGTACAAGGACATCTTTATACGGACAGTGAGATGGGGGAGGTGGTAACCTATAAAATAAGATGGACCTGCATCTTTGTAAGTAACATGAAACGACTGATTGGATGGGCTATATGATCAATTTGTTTCACCAAAAATCTATGCTTCTGTGATTCCCCTTGTGGTACCAGGAAATCTGGGTTACCTGAGGGTTGACCAGAAAAGCTAGGATCTGGATGAGGACTGACTTACGGAATAAAATGGTACTGAGACTATATTGCGTAAGGCTAGTCTTAGTGACTGGACAGGTAGACGGAAATTTAGACCAGGATCGTCATGTGTAGCTCGATTTGTTAGCACTACTAAGTGCTTGAAAAGGGTGTCGAAAATGTTGCAGTTTGTCTGCTTAATCTTATGGTCCCTATATTAGTAATAATATTGCTCCTATGTTTTTATTTTATATGTAAAGTAAAAAAAAAATGTGTGGGTGGCAGAGCCCTATGATACCTTGTAGTTAGATCAATGGCCCTTTATGTGTACTTTAAAATTGTGGAAATAATTCTAAGTCTCCTAATAATGTGCATTGCTGTAATTGTTACTTCAGGATTACTGAACCTCAGTTGTAAGGAAATATTCTCTCACCTAAAAGGCTCATTTAGTATAGTTAGAGTTACAAGGATATGAGGGATCAAAAGGACTTCTTGCTAAGTACGCTCAAGTTTTTTTAACTTAATTTGTTTTGTTTTCTCTGCTGTTTTTCCAGTACAAATGAGAAGGATATTTTTGCGTTTAATATAGTCACATGAATTTGAGCAAAAATCCTACCCATGCAGGGGGCTATGCTCACCCCTTATAAAGGGAAAGGAGACATTTTCTCAAATGTAGCTGTCTTGTAGGGTGACAGTCAACCACACAAATACAAAACATAAAGACACTGGTCCACAGACCTTTTATTGGACCAACATAAGTTTTGCAATTACTCAAGCTTCTGAGCTGGCATGAGCCCTTCATCTGGAATTATTAAGTTACGAAAGTGATCTTTGTTAACAATAGGTTATGAAAATAGAAATTGATTTTTACATACAAAATGTATATGTATATATTTATATATATTTTTTGATTGCCAAATGAACTAAGGTTGATATATTTCCAGCCATGTAGTATATTGTCTTGGATAAAATCACAGACTTAATAATCTACTTAATAATCTGGTTAAATAAGAGGTTCCACATCATTATATAATTGTACATAAGGGTTATATATTATTATGACAGCTACTAAGTAGGGCAGGACCAGCTCGAATGTCACACTGATGGGGGAAGGGATGTGAATTTAACATGTGTACCAATAACACTTTGTTTTACAGCACAATAAACCACTCCCATGCCTGATAAAAAGTATATATATATTTAGAAAGCTTGTGAGGAAATTATTACTCTATTTTTGTTTTACTTGGATCACTTGTCTGTGTACTTAATAAATGATTTTCGACTGGAAACAGACTGCCTGCCTTGCTTGGATTACTTTTGAATACTTAGTAATGCTGTACAATTATATATTTTCTATTGTTACTTTTTGTTTTTTTTTATTTTGACTTAAGACGAGTTTACATTCGCTACTTCTACTACTATTGTCTGATCGGATTAATATACAGTGATTAACTAGAAATATATGTACTCAAAATCTTCCACACAGAGAAGTTTCTTACACTGTTTTGTTTTTGGACCCACTACACTTTAGTGGGTTGTTTTGAGACTTTGGGGATATCACGGAGATTACTTGTTTTTTGAATTATTAAGTTATGGACGTTAGATTCAGTGGTTAAATATCCACTTGTGCCTAGAAAGGAAAGTAAAATTATATGTATTATATCATGGCTGTGTTCCAGTGTCTTTATATTTTCTATTAGCAGAACAACACTTCATTTCTTGTTCTTTTTCTATACACCTACACACACACACACACACACACACACACACACACACACACACACACACACACACACACACACACACACACACACAAACACCCTGTTCTGCACCAATCTGCATGGGAAAAAATGTACATTTCTTTCAATTAACAAAAGTTGATTTAAGAGAAGAAGATTGCTATCAGTATGATAGAAGAAAAGAGTCTGTGACCCCCACCCGACTTTGACGAACTAGGAAACCTAAAAATCAGATATCATTTACATAACAAGAACCATGTTAACAACTGGTGCAAGGATGGCTGCCTTCTTATTGGTCAACAAAACATTGTTACGTATCATGAAGATGTCACATCCCTCCAATCAGGCACTGTTGTAAGGGATCTAGGAACTGTTGTAACGGATCTAGGTGCTGTTGTAAGGGGTCTAGGCACTGTTGTAAGGGCTCTAGGTGCTGTTATAAGGGATTTAGGTACTGTTGTAAGGGATCTAGGTACTGTTGTAAAGGATCTAGGTGCTGTTGTAATGGATCTAGGTACCAATGTACAGGATTTAGGTACTGTTGTAAGGGATCTAGGTGCTGTTGTAAGGGATGTACGTGCTGTTGTAAGGGATCTAGGCACTGTTGTAAGGGATGTACGTGCTGTTGTAAGGGATGTACGTGCTGTTGTAAGGGATCTAGGTACTGTTGTAAGGGATCTAGGTGCTGTTGTAATGGATCTAGGTACCAATGTAAGGGATTTAGGTACTGTTGTAAGAGATCTAGGTATGCTGTAAGGGATCTAGGTACTGTTGTAAGGGATCTAGGTGCTGTTGTAATGGATCTAGGTACCAATGTAAGGGATTTAGGTACTTTTGTAAGGGATCTAGGTGCTGTTGTAAGGGATGTACGTGCTGTTGTAAGGGATCTAGGCACTGTTGTAAGGGATGTACGTGCTGTTGTAAGGGATCTAGGCACTGTTGTAAGGGATGTACGTGCTGTTGTAAGGGATCTAAGTACCAATGTAAGGGATCTAGGCACTGTTGTAAGGGATGTACGTGCTGTTGTAAGGGATCTAGGCACTGTTGTAAGGGATGTACGTGCTGTTGATAATATAATTTGACCATGTCTCCTCAGTAGTCCAGTAAGCCTTCTATCTGACTCATCTATTTTCCAAAGGTATTTCCGCTAGATACAAACAAGTCTTACTTCACCTTTACTCGTATCTCAAAAGAGATATTATTTCATATAATGCACCTTTTGGCATGTATTTATCTAAACATATCACTCAGCTTGAGAGACCTCAGAGATTCATAACTAAAAGATCAGTAACCTCAAAAACATTAGTTATCAGGACAGATTGGAAGCTGTCTCACTGCACTCTCTTATAGACTCCTCCATGGAGACTGTTGTCCAGCCTGGACATGAAAGCTCCGACCCTTTTTGACCTTTTATACCTTCATAGAACAAATGACATTTCAAGTATTCAGTTAAAGAAAGTTAACCTTCTTCCGCAGATATGTAAGACACACTGGCATGATAGATTCACTTCCCAAAGTATACTGACCTCAGGAACAAACCTCCATAACACGTTAAACAGACCAATCAATGAGAAAGCGGAAATTTATTCCAGGTCTGGCCCCCATTTGTGATAGACAGAGGTAGACAGTAACTGTGCCCAAACTATCATATCGCCCTCCACACATAACCTTTGGAAAGTTCCTAACTAACATACCCCTTCCTAATAAAAGCCTGGGATATATTGGGAACACAATTGGGTTGGGTTGCATGGCTAGGCTTATAAATTCCCTGGTGGTCATTAGCCTATTATATACCTAAGAACTTATGAGTAGCACCCTTGCCACCTTCAAGGTAAACCATAATAATTAGATAGGCAGCCTTAAATCCTCCCATGGTGTACCTGCCTTCCTCCTTGAGGGTAAAGGGAGCATTTGAAAAGGGTTTTTGTAATGTAACCTATGATACCATCAGGTTAATTGACTGAGTATGATTGCACTGACATCTTGACTTTTATACTGGAGAATGAGCATGTACTTCAAACTAAGTCACAGTCACCATGCCAAAGTCATAGAAATGGGACATTCTGTCCTTGGCATACATGTGTAATTGGGGAACAGAAGACCATAGACCTGTATTTGTTTTTATAGCAGCATATAACATCAATTTAAAACCAGGTCACATAACATTTGACTGCGTTTATTGTTAAAATAGAGGCAAATGAGAGAGAATGTTTGGCTGCCTTTGTTGTTAAAACAGAGCCAATCTGTAGTGCAAAATAATAGGCCATTAAGCAATAACCACTCAATACTGGTTTGGATGTGAAATGTGTTTAAAAGGTTGAAGTGTATTTTTAGATACACATTAGATCAGTTACTAGGCCTGTTTTTTATTATGAATTAGATTAGGAAAATAACCTGGTGTTTATGGTATGCACTGCTATTCTGCAATCACTTAAATGTCACACTCATTAGGATTGCTACTAGTTAATTTAATGGAATAAATTACAGTTGCTGGACTGATCTTGCATCCATTTATGTGGAATGATTGAAATGCAATGTTATACATGACTTATCACCAGCTTGTATGTTCTGTCTTACAAATGGTCATAGAGCTACATATTGCCACAGCGAAGTCTGGTGAAAGGAGACTGAATTATATGGAGTCAAATCAGAAAATATTTAAAATCTGATATCTGCTGTCTCATACAGACACTTGAATTTCCCGGAAATGCCTTTCTAAGGTATAGGTGATATCATAGTTGAAATCCCTGGCATATGAATGCTCTTGGATTTCATTTGAATGATTTTACATTAATGTCAGTTAAATGCACACAATTGTCTCACCTGGCTTTGGAGACGTATATTCCTCAATCAGTTGTGATGGTACATGACTAACCTTTTTCTTTGAACCACAGACTCTCTGCTACAGTTCAAAGTTAAATGTTTCTGCCTGCTATGTTAATGAACACATGCACACGCACACACACACATACATGCACACCCATACATACATACACACACATACATGCGCGCGTGCGCGCACACACACACACACACACACACACACACACACACACACACACACACACACACGCAATTTTTTTTTTTTCCTGGAAATTTTTGTCTTGTACTCAGCCCTCATGTGTTTTACTACTTTATTTCCCTAACGTTTAAAAATCATACTCATCTCAGATCCTGCTGTCTAGACATATGAAATATATGGATCTACTTTGTTTGTTCGAAAATACGTTACATCGAACAAAGTAGATGCTCACTTCAGTGAAAGTGCATTTCAACGAAAGTGCACTTTCCCTGAAGACTAGTTGCTGGACGGGCTGACTAAAAAAAAAAAAAATACAGAAAACATGTTTTGCAGGGGGACAAGCCCCCCTGCACTCCCCATGTGTGGGGGGGGCTGTGTCCCCCACCCCCCCTACTTAAATATACCAACTCCGAGATTGCACTACAGCGAGGAAAAGAGAATATTCCCATTCCGCACTGTATTGTGACCTCTGTACTTCGTTTTCGCAGTTTTGGAACTTTGAACAATTGGTCTCGACCAAGTGGGTTTCGAAGTACTTAAACTTCGTACAAACGAAGTAGACCCGAAATATATATATGTACTGTTTTCAGTTGTTGCCCCTTAGCACAATAATTATTTGTTTATTTACTGCCATTTGTTTACTGAGTTAGTCCGACTGCACCAGAAAGACCCTTTTTGAGCAGAGGCCCAAGGACAAAAGCACCTGTACAAAAATACAATTTGCAACTAATGATTACAGTTGATGAGCATTATAAAAGAATACAGAGTCATGAAAGATAGCAGTACGAAGTGTAAAAGAAGGAAAGAAAGACATTATATAATGCTGTGCAACAGAATTTTAAAACAAGAATGCAATATGATGTAATTTTGTGATATCTTATAATACTGAAATGACTGAGTTATAATAAGTTACAAGGTACAAATAACGAGGAGGTTAAAATATAAAGTGCAAAAATGAAATGGGTATTCATTACGGTGTATAAAATATTGAAAAACAGCTGAGATACAAATTAAAAGGTCATTTTGGTAGAAATTCCCTGTCTGTTGGTATGCTTCATACAAAGCTATGTTATAGACTTAGGTTTTATATTCCATAACGTTTCTGAGAAATGCTTAGAAGAAAATACCTTCAGTTTAACTCCGAGCATCCCTGAGTTATATCCTTACTCACAAAGTGTTCTACCTCCTACTCACAAAAATACGCAGACCATGTGCTGGTATCTTAAATTATAAAAGCACTATGCCACTTGTCAGAATAATCCATCTGTCTTACTCAGCTTGTATTTGGTAGGAGAATGCACACACACACCAGAGTAACAAAGTATCCAGCTAAATTTAAAACAATAACAGCTAGTATGTAATGTGGCCCTATCTCGCCACATTCTTAACTGACGGGTTCGGAGCCGATTCTCGGCTCTGACTCGGCCGCTATTTACTAGCTCAAAGTCTCTGATTGGCTGGGCTAGCCCTAGTATCCCAAGATGCACCACGCCCAAACCCCCAGATGTCGTTTGCCACTCGTAGTGTACAGACATGGCCTCGAGCTTGGCTGTGGCTAAGTACCTTATTTAAACTGTTTTTTTAGCTTATTTTTCTAAACTTTCTGTCAAAAGCTGTTCTTACAGCAACATTGAGTGTATCCTGTATTTTGCAACTAGTTCAGTTAATTTTTTTAGTTTTTGTGGATTCCTTGTGTTTGGCAGGCTAGGCCTGTTTAATTTAGAGGGCCTTAGCCTCTCCAGTGTCTGTTACGTCTGTAGGGGCATTTAAGTTAGAGCCCCTTTCTTCAACTAGCTTAGTTTAAGTTTTTTTGTGGCATCCTTGTGTTTGACGGGCTAGGCCCGTTTAAGTTAGAGGGCCTTAGCCCTCTCCTGTGTCTGTTAACTCTGTTGGGACTTTTAAGTTAGAGTCCCTTCCTTCTGCCTTCCTTATCTTGTGTGTGACTTATTGTGAATTACCATGTCAGGCAAAGATCAGAAGGAGCATAAGCCTTCTGGTTTTAAAAAGTGAGCCAAATGTTCTTATAAGATGTCTTTAACAGATGGCCATGCCATCTGTGTGTATTGTTTGGGCGCCATTCATTTGCAAGAATCTTGTAGTGTTTGTCACTCCTTTAGTTCTAGAGTCTTGCAAGAGAGGAAAAATAAATTTATTCTCAGGGGCCTTGTCAAACCTGCCTTTGAAGAAACTTTGGAGTCTGCCTCCCCTAGAGGGAAATCTAAATCTAAACCAAAAAAGAGATCTCCGGCTCTGTCTAGTTCCTCGGAGCCATCGGAGAAGATATTGAAAACAGCTCCACCTTACTCAGCTCCATTGGCTTTGGAGCCTAGGGAAGGAATTCCTGTGTCTGAGTCGGCTTCCTCGGTTCCATTGTTATCGGCGCCGCAGGAGGTTTCTATGACACTGGAGCCAGCTTCGGCTCCGATTCTCTTGGAGCTGATTTGGAGCCCTTCTGCTAGTCTAAACCTGGATTCTCTGGGTAAGATATCTTGACCACCTTCTGTGTCCTCCAAGTCTTCCAGGTTATCAGATTTGGATGTGGATAGAGTGGTACAGAGGCTCCTTCAGGTGCCGGTGTTAGCCAGGTTATTTTCCGCTTCAGCCCAGTCAGCTCCGGAGCCTTCCCTCTTGTCGGTTCCAATTATTCCTCCTCTGGGCACCTGTGTGTCGTCGGAGCCGAGGTGTTCTGTGTCGAGTGAGGTCCTGGGGTCGGTGCCGATACCCCCGTTAGGCCTTTCAGCTCTGACCTCGGCTCCAACCTTTTCGACTCCATCTTCTGGTTGTGGCACCTGGGTTTCCTTGGTCGGACCTGAGGGGGATACATCGGGGCTTCATACCTCAGCTCCAAGTCTCCCTCTTGGTGCCTCGGCTAAGGGAACCCTGACTCTGATTGTGGTTTCGGAGACAGGTTGGTCCTCGGATTCCGGTGGACCTGCATTTGAGGCCATGAGGAGCGCACTGATCTTCATTGATTTCACTCGAATCAGCTACTGCTTCCTGTGACACTGGGGCTGGAGCCTCTGACACCAGCGGGGCTCGAAGGCCCAAGGATACTTCCATACGTAGCCCCCAGCTTTCTGAGGGTCCTTCAGATTCGTCGCCTGAGGAGCCTCCCAGAAAGAAGTCATGCAAGAGGAAGCACGTTGACTCCCCGGATGAGTCCATCACTTCTGATACCGACCTCGATGATGCAGAGGGGTCCCCCAAGTCGTCCTCCAATGATGTCTCATTCTCCGATATTCTGGAGATTTTAAGGCAGAGAGGTGACTGGCCTTCCAAATTCCCATGTGAGGACGAGTCGGTCCTCCTCAAAGCCTTCGGAGCCCGACCTTCCACCTCCTGGGTGTCTCCGCCCTTCGACGAATTGTTAGACCTTATTTGTCTAAGGGTTTGGGAACACCCTGACTCCGTGGAACCGGTGCCCAGCCGCCCAAACAAGTTTCTGTCTGCACCCCTGGAGAAAGAGTTCCTAACTAAAGGAGTTCCTGTAGATGCCATGGTGGTGGCGTCTGCCACTCAGCATGAAGTTGCAGAAGCTTCTGCTTCCGTTCATCCTCCTAACAAGAAGTCTAGGAGTATGGATCAGTATGGGAAGCATACCCTGTCTTCAGCAACCTTTACTTTGCGGTTGTTGAACTATCTTTGCCACTTTACTAGGCTTCAAAGAGATCTCCTTATGGAATTGGGAGATACCCTGTCAGGTAACTTGCCTGAGGCAGTGAATCAGACTGTCAACACCCAGTTGTCTACCCTTTCCTCTATTGTCAATTCGTCCATGATGCTCATATCCTATGCAGCCAAAGGAGTGGGTAGGGCAGCTAGCTCAGGCGTAGCCCTCAAGAGGCAAGCCTGGATGCGCCTCTGTCACTTTGCGGAAGCCTTCAAGTCTTCCTTCACTGACACACCCTTCGATGGGTCCTCCCTCTTTGGACCCGAAGTGAAAGACACTCTCACCAGATGTGAGCAGGAGGGTAAGACTCTGTCTGCCGTAGGGGCCCATTTCTTGCCTCCCTCTAGGCTTTATCCCAAGGCACGGAGGGGAGGCAAGATGTGGTTCAGGAAGTCTCAGAAGTCTTTCCCCGTCAAGCATGGTGACCCCCCTCCAGGGGCAGAGGAGGGGGGAATTACTCTGGAAGGCACCACCCTAGAGGCGGAGGAGGCCCCTGCAACTCAGGAGACCGTGAATCATTTTGTGGATCCTCCTACCAACGTCCCTGAGGGACTGCCCGATTGTGCTACTCCGAAGCCTGTCGGGGGCCGTTTTTCGAAGCATCCTCTAGCCTGGGAAAGTATCACTCAGGATCAATGGGTGCTCCGAATAATTACCAGAGGTTACACCAGTCCCTTTCTTACACCCCCTCCCCTATCCAGAAAAATCCCAGATGTTCCACCCAGTCAAAGAGATCAAGCAGCGCTAGAGGTTTCAAAGCTGCTGGAAAAAGGAGTCATCCAACCAGACCCCTCAGACCAGATCGGATCAGGAACTTACTCAAGATTATTTTTGGTGACAAAAAGGACAGGGGACCTGAGGCCCATTCTGGACCTCAGCCGTTTAAACCAATTTGTACTGAAGTCCAAGTTCCGAATGGTCACTCTTCAGTCCATTTTCCCTTTATTGGAAAAAGGAGTATGGATGTGCTCCATAGATCTCAAGGATGCTTATTACCACATCAAGATAAACAAGGCATCCAGGAGTCACCTATGCTTCTGGCTGGGAGCCAGTCACTACCAGTTTTTTGCTCTGCCTTTTGGTCTCACCACAGCCCCCAGGGTGTTTACTAAATGCTTAGCAGTGATGACAGCCCACCTGAGACATCAAGGATTTCAGGTTTTTCCTTATCTGGACGACTGGCTTCTCACCGCCCCCTAAAGGCATCTACTTGTTCGAGCCATGAAGGCTACCATCACATTGGGTCAATACCTAGGGATTACCTTCAACTGGGAAAAATCTGTGTTGCAGCCATCACAGCATGTTGCATTTATCGGCGCAGAGCTAGACTCCATCCAAATGAGAGCCTTTCTTCCAACAGAAAGAATCAAAGTGCTACAGGCTCAGGTGTTAGCCTTACTACCCCTCAAGAAAGTCCAAGTCAGACTTGCTCTTCAACTACTAGGGTCCATGGCGGCTACCATCATGCTAGTACTGCTAGCCAGGCTACATATGCGGATCCTCCAGTGGCTGGTCTCGTCCAGTGGTCCTTTCAGGAGTTTCCTCTGTCTTATCCCATTCTCATCACGGAACAATGCCGACAAGACCTACGTTGGTGGCTTTAGTCATCCAATCTAGACATAGGGAGACCACTGACCCCCCTGTCTCCTACCGCCACGGTGACCACAGACGCTTCCCAGATAGGTTGGGTTGGCCATTATCTGGGCAGAATGGTCCAAGGCACATGGCAAGATCACGAGATACACTTGCACATCAATGTCCTGGAAATGAGAGCAGTGCTTCTAGCATTGCAAGCACTTCAGAGCTCTCTTCCCAAGGGGACGATTGCTATTCTTTACGACAGCATGTCAGTCATCTGGTATCTAAACAAGCAGGGTGGAACCAGGTCCTATCCCCTTTGCAGAAAGGCCATGAGAGTGTGGAACTGGGTGGTGTCTTCCCAACGCTTTCTAGTGGCAATGCACATTCCGGGGAAGTCCAATGTGATAGCAGACAGGCTAAGCAGAGCTATTCTGATGCCTCACAAGTGGTCCTTGAACAACTGAGTTGCAACTCAGATCTTCTCCAGGTGGGGTTAACCTTGCTGCGATCTGTTTGCCAGCCCCCTCAATGCCAAGTGCAGCAGGTACTTCACTCTGATCCCCCCCCCCCCGGGGGAGTCAAGGTCTTCTCTATGCCTTCCCTCCATTCCCTCTATTGTCAAGAGTGATTCAGAAGGCACCTTCCTTGGGAAGAAAGATGATTCTTATTGCACCATACTGGCCTCATCAAGTTTGGTTCCCCTTTCTTCAGAAGTATACAGTGGATGGCCCTTGGACTCTGGAACCAGTACCAGACCTATTGACTCATCAGTCGGGTCAGTTCCATCCATCCCTATGAACTCTCAGGTTGACAGCGTGGCTGCTCCACTTCCATCTATAGTTAGACTACATTCCTTTTCACCTGAGGTGTTGCATATTCTGTCATCCTCCCACAAGTCATCTACCAGAAAACTATACTCTAGCAAATGGAAAAGATTTGTTATCTGGGCTGAATCACACAATCTAGATCCCTTCACAGTCCCCTTGTTGGCGGTATTAGATTTTTTGGCTATACTCTTCAAACAGGGTTCCGCTACCTCCACTATTAAGGTACAGCTGGCGGCCATTTCTAACTTTCACGTCTCACATGAGCCTTCCCTTATGGGCCATAAACTTTGTAAAGCCTTCCTGAAAGGAGCCTGGTTACTCCGTCCGCCATTGTCACAACCAGTTTCACCATGGGATTTAAGCTTGGTGCTTCAAACCTTAACTTCTACCCCCTTTGAACCAGCTGACACTTGTGGATTAAAATATTTGTCTTGGAAGACAGCCTTTTTGGTAGCCATTACTTCAGCCAAGAGGGAATCGGAGCTTCAGGCCCTTTCCATAAAGCCCCCGTATTTGGTCTTCCATAAGGATAGGGTTTCCTTGAGACTCAACCCCTCCTTCCTTCCTAAGGTATCTTCTACCTTTTGTCTTCACCAATCCATTGAGTTACCAGTTTTCTTTCCAAACTTTTCAAATGAAGCGGAATTCAAATTCCACCAGTTGGATGTTCATAGACAACTAAGGTTTTATTTGCACAGGACACAACCCCACAGGAAATCGGATCAATTGTTTGTGTCCTTCTCAGAGAACAAGAATGGTAGCCCTGTGACTAAAGGTACTATTGCTAAATGGATTAAGGACTGTATCTCCTTTATTTACACATCAGCAGACAGAGATTTACCTTTCCCAGTTAAGGCTCATTCTACCAGGGCCATGGCTGCATCAGTAGCTTATCATGCTAGGCTCTTCTTGGATGACATCTGTGCTGCAGCCACCCTTTCCTCTCCGCACACCTTTGTTTCTCATTACAAGCTTGATTTGGTGTCTAGAGACTGGGCTTCCTTTGGTTCCACGGTGCTCAGGAGTATTGTCAGTGAGCCTCCCAGAATGTAGGTGCTAGGCACGCTGTCCCATCAGTTAAGAATGTGGCGAGATAGGACCACATTACATCAATTAGTTATGTACTCACCATAACGTCAGATGTATGTAGTCCATCTCGCCTACATTCTTACGTACCTGCCCACCGTCCCCTGACCTGTTGGACTTGGAGGAGATTATGTTCTTAGGTCCTTCTGAGGATGTTATTTTTTCTCTCTTCCTCCTTATGTTATTTCTAGGAGGTTGTGTATGTCACTCTGTTATATTGTTGGCAAACAAGATCTGGGAGTTTGGGCATGATGCATCTTGGGATACTAGGGCTAGCCCAGCCAATCAGAGACTTTGAGCTAGTAAATAGCGGCCGAGTCGGAGCCACCCGTCAGTTAAGAATGTAGGCGAGATGGACCACATACATCTGACGTTATGGTGAGTACATAACTAATTGATTTAATCCATAGACTGAAGCCTCTATTCTCCGTGTAATGTCACTGGTAGTAGCATACTGAAACAGTTCAGCACTCACTACAATTTGCATTCATTGGAAATCAGAGCAGACAGAGGTGATTTTTGTTTTGGGCTCCTTGACATACTGCCTTTTATATATCTCACCATGAACTAGGAAGACAATACAGAAAAATGATACAGGTGTAAATACTGTGCTTCACGGGTCTATATTAAAAGCCCGAAAGTCCATAAAATCGAAACTATGTACATCGACACATGTACATAAACATCAAAACACATAAACGGCGAAAATCACAATGCTGAACGCGTTTGTTAAGCCAGCAGCATGATCGTGGGGATAAGGAAATATATCTTTTTCCCCACTGTAGTGCGGTCTCAGAGTTGGTATATTTAAGTAGGGGTGTGGGGGGGGCACAGCCCCCCACATGGGGGGGTGCGGGGGGCTTACCCCCTGCAAAAGTGGGTTACATTCTGTTTTTAATGTTGGTGTTAACGTACCTGTGAGGCGTTCTTTGTTGACGTAACATGTTCAGCGTTGTGATTTTCGCCATTTACGTCTTTCGATGTTTATGTACATCGACCTTTATGTGTCGATGTACATAGCTTCGATGTTACGGACTTTTGGGCTTTTAATATAGACCCGTGCTTCACAATATTATGTGGGGCATGTTGTTTAATAGAGTATCCTAGTCACTTCATATAGCTGTCAAAAGACTATATAGTTAATTAACTGTATCAGACTAAATGTGTTGTACACATTTGCAGTGCTGTCATTTCACTGATTACTATTTGCAAAAACATATTATCTTTGAAATGTTTATAAATGTGTACTTATGGGATTTCTTTTCAGAAAGGGTACTTTGCTTTTCAACAATATCTTTTCAATTATCCCGGCAATATTGATGGGAACAAGCAAAATAGCCAAGACCTTTGAAGTGATCATTGTCGCACGATTTATAGTTGGAATATGTGCAGGTAAGAAAAGACAGAAAAAGTTATTAAACAAACACAGCATTAAATGTAGTGCCTTCAAATAAAGCTTAGTAACTCACATAATAAAATATCTAACCATTTTAGCAACTTGACTAAAACAAATCTTCGTAAATAAAATGCAGCATATATATAAAGTACCAGAAATATAATGAAACTAAGGTTGCTCTGTTTAAGTTTGGGATTCAAGTTTATTACATTTTTTGGTAGGGAATTTGTTCTTATTTCTTGATGGATGCATGTTAATATTCACTTATGGGAATAGTTTAGCACTTATATGAAGAATGCAATACTACAGCAAGATAAAAGTTTAATATTTGGTCTCTGAAGTTAGAGATAAATTGAAGTTGCATATCTTACAACAAAATTGCTTCAAAAGCCTTTAGGGATCCACTGGAAGGTGAACAGGCATTTTGGATCTTAACTCCCCTACAATTGTCTCCAGGTATCATTTTTACATTAGGTGTGTTTCTTAGGGTTCTCATTTGTACTCATTCCTGTTTGGGGATATATCTTGAGAGTGCATGTGCAATTAAGTAACCTACTCAGATTAATGCAATATACAAGTAAAAGCCCCAGAAATGTTGTTTATTTGGAAAATTGATAAGAATATTTTGGGGGAATCAAATTTGTATGTATACCTGGTTTTAACTCATTACTATGAACACTAAGCTGGATACTTGAGGAGACTTTTACCATGTAATATCTGTTCAACAATCATACATTCTTTTCTCAATACATGATACCATGTAATGTCAGGACATAAAGTCAACACTCCTGGAAATGCAATATCTTTCTAGTGTCCTGTCCTCCAGTGCCGTAAGGACATCTCATTTTTATCAGAGAAAACTTAAAATAGTTTGGTACTTGGTGCTGAAAATTAATGCTCTCAGCTCTTAATGCACTTTTCCCTGTAGTCAAACATACATGGTTTGATTCCCTCCGCCTCCATTTGCCTCTTGTGTGACTTTGAACAAGTCATGTAACCACATAGCGTTTTTGCAGTGCCCCTGAAAAGGGACAATTTATCTACTGGGTTTACCTGGTTGAAAAATAGATGTTATTCAAGTAAATATTATGCAAAAATTGTCCCTGGTTCATAGGGTCATAGACCTGTAGATGATCACTAGGCTAACAACCCTAAAAGGTCTTTTTAAGCCTAGCTGTGCTTGGCAATTGTATTGGATAGGGTTTGATACTATACGTTTTTATAGGGGATATTTATAACTTGGGCATGAGTGGTCTGGCATTTACAAGTTTTTGCTTTCTAATAGAGATACAGAGCAGGGGTTAATTTCCAATTCCCTATCCACTTATCCTAGTTCTATTTAAATAAGTGCTGGGAAGAACTCTGCTTCTCATGGATGGGAAGCCTGTTTCAGAGAAGAGGTAATTTCAGAGACAAATACCTATCCTTCTGTGACGCCCGTGCACTGGCCCAGCAATCAAGGAGCCTCAATCCTCACCACTAACACCAGTGAGGGGCATCCATCTAGGGGAGGAAAAAAAATACACACAAGTAAAGTATAATTTCCCTTAAGAGCACATAGAGAGCACAGTCAGTCTGGGGCTGGTTTCTCCCTTTCTCTCCGGATCCCCAATAAGATTCCCCACTGGCACAGCTATAGGGTCCAGATCTCAGCCTAGTGGGCAAGATAAAACCTCCAGCATCCTCTCTGTCCAATCATTGCTTCATGTCCCTGCCCAAGTAGCTAACACACACAAACACACTTTGAGATATGAGTTATATACAAACACACATACACTCTTTAAAGGCCCTTAACAAAGGATGTCCAATTATTACTGTGCAAGATTATTATCCAAATGGTAAGTTTGACTGAACAGGAAGGCTTATTTGGGGTGGCTTGGACAGTATCACTCTATACATGCAATGTACTCTAGAGCTTAAATTATCTCTTCACAAAACAGCCACAGTTGAAAGGTTTAAAAAATATTTAATAATAATTAATAAATACATAAGACACTTCTTACTACACAGTGCTAGTCAAGAGTTCAGAGACCACAGAGAAATGCTTAAAATAATACAGTATAACAGTTCTGACATCAATAAAGAAAAAAAAAACTAATATAATCTTCCTATTTCCTAGCTATATCTAAGAGAAAACACAGTTCAAAAATAAACGTACATATAGAGCATAGGCAGAGTGCTGGTGATGTTGGATGTTCTCAAGACAAATGCAAAATGCTCTGAGTCTCTCTGTCCTTAAATTGATAACACAGTACCACTGACTCATTTCAGATTACATCATTATTTGCTGTTTCCTGGGCTAACAGAAGCTCAGAGTGTAACAGCCCTTTTGATCTTGCACCTGGTCAGGAAGCTACAGCAATAAAAGACATTATACATGCAAATTCTAGCAATTAACTCTAGTCTCAAAACAAAAGCAAGAATTCCTTCATCCAGACATCCCGGCTCCAGGTTTTGCGATCAAAAAATTATACAATGCTTGACTTATCAGCTGTCCTACAACAGACAGCACTCTTGTTACATTTTTGCAGTTCCACATTTAACACCATTTTCTTCCATTTAACAGAACAAGCCCATGGCTTACATTAATATTTACAAATGACATAATTATCTACAAAATTCTATCTGGCTAGGCTGGCAGCCTTCACCTATCTTCACACCTCCAACATGACTTATTTATGTTACAGATGAGGTTCAGATCCCTGGATTGAGTTCTGATGCTGTTTCTTTTGCTGATGTGCAGTAGCTCCATCAAAGCTGGATCAAAGGATGCTTTGAAGGCCAGGCATAGAACACCTCTCAGCAGGGCATCAAACATCAAGAACAGCGACAAGACTTTGAGATGGTCCATTAATTCGTTTTGTGAAGAACTGTTGTGGAGGTTGTAGTTGTTGCAAATACGTGGAGAGGTACAACAGAACAATGACATCTTTGGACCTAGATGTCATACCCTAGCTTATAAGTGGCACAACATAGAATAACTTCCTTACTGCAGTACACATGGTAAAAGGCCAAGTTGCTCTTCACATGCTTTTTCAAATCCCTGACTACAGGGTCTATTTTCAGTGGTGTATTATTACTGTGGTAATTTCCTGGGGTGGCTGCCTTTCCAAAGGTTACTATTATATATTTTTTAATACTACCTTCCTGAGCATCCTTAATTACCATGTCCCCATAATACTTTCCAGAACCAAAGCACAACCCTCCCCATGGCTACAGAAAACCACTAAGTCAGAAATGAAAAACAGGGGTAAAGCCTGGGAGCACTGGCACAAAACCAAAACCCCCTCAACTAGACAGAAATTCTTAGAACTATGCAATAGAGTCAAAAAGCTAATAAAACAGGACAAATTCCAATACTACCAGTCTGCCCTAGACTCCTCCCAACACAGCCTCAAACAATTCTGGTCCTCCATAAACTCCATCCTCCACCAGGTAAAGTCAGTACCCCTCCTCCTAACATCTCTCACTCCTCTGAAAATATTGCTACCTCATTCAACACATACTTCACACAAACCATGCTATCACTAGCTAAACAACACAACCCCCCTCCCCTCCAACCCACACCTTCAACTAGTAATCTCCCCACTGCCTTCTCTTTTTCTCCTGTACCTACCTCCAACATAAAAAAACTCTTAACTAAACTTAAGCCCACCAGATTAGCAGCAGACAACCTCCCAAGTGAATACCTACAAATCACAGCTGATGCTCTGGCCTACCCAGTATCCATCTTGATTAACCAATCTCTGTCAGAAAGTTACGTTCCCACACTGTGGAAAGTATCACATATAATTCCCCTCCACAAAGACGGCCCCTCCACAGAATGAACCATTTACCGCCCCATAGCTATTCTCTCTCCACTCTCCAAAATACTAGAGAGATGCATACAATCTCAGATCTCAGACTACCTCCTTACTAACAACCTCCTTTCCAATACTCAGCATGGTTTCTGACCAAACCATAGCACCACCACTGCCTTACTCTCCTTTACTAACACTATCCTTCAACTTAAAAACAATGGCTATCTCTCCTCTGCTACTTTCCTAGACCTGTCTAAAGCATTTGACATGGCTCCACACAAACAACTCATCTCTGTCCTCAATAACCTATCATTCTCTCAATCAGTCACCAACTGGTTTCAGAGTTACCTGTCTGACTGCTAACAATCCATTGTATGGCAGAATGACATATCTCCCCAACTACCTGTTTCCATAGGGGTTCCCCAAGGATCCATCACTGGACCCCTACTCTTCTCTGTTTTCACCAATAATCTAGCCTCTGCCACCAAACATGGCACACTCAAACAATATGCAGATGACTCAACCATCATCTGCTCAGCCCAGTCCCTACCCAAACTGCAAAAAGTCACACAGGAAGCCTTTTCCTCTGATGAAACTTGGTTATCCGATGCCCAATTAATACTCAACCCAAACAAAACTAAACTACTCATCTTCCAACCCACTAAACATACTCAAAACAACTCTCACTTTAACATCACAGCAAAAGACAACACCACTATATACCCAACAGAACACACCAAATTGCTAGGAGTGGAAATAGACAATAAACTAAAATTTGACATTCATATATCCATGACCATAAAAAAAGTCCACAAAAAAACTATGAGCATTATACAGAAATAAGCAGCTTCTCACCAAAGCAGCAAAGATTTCAGTAGCAAATTCCCACCTTATCTCCACCCTACTTTATGCCTCTCCAATATATACCAACCTAAGGCAATGTGATCTAAACAAGCTAGAGACCTGCTACAACAAAATCGCCAAATTTGCCACATGGGCATCCTACCGTAGTCACCACTGTTTCTCACTTGCTGAACTGGGCTGGCTTGAACTACCTCACCTCCTTCAATGGTATCAGCTCTCGCTCGTTCACAAACTAGTAAACCATCCACTAAATGTCCCATGCCTCCAGAACCTACTCCAACCCTATCGCACCACCAGACCACTAAAATCCAGCAACAAAAATCACTTGCAGATCACTAAAGCCAATAGCTCTGATGGTGAAGCACTATTCTCTTGTGCCATAGCCAAATTATGGAACGCCCTCCCACCCACAATTACCTCCGTGCCATCATGCACCCACTTCAATACTTTACTAAAAGCGCACCTAAAAACATGCTGGCTATGCCCTTGCCACTCCCACTCTAATATCACCCACCTCATCCAACCACTACTTTTCTTTCCACCCCACTAACTACCTTGATTATAGCAAGCTCAGATGCTTATAAGCCTAGTACTTATTATACAGCAGGAACTTCTTGTTGTAACATTTGTTAATGTCTGTTATGTACTTCGCAAATAAAGATTCTAGTTGTCTACTGATGTACTATGTTCTTCATCTGTAAATATGTTTGTAATTAATTGCTATGTTAATCAAATTGTTAATCGCTATGTAATCAAATGTAACTACTGTCTGTTTATTTTAACTGTGGAGCTTTTCTCCCCAGGCCTCCGCTGAAAATGGACCTACGTCCAGTCAGACACTCCCGGTCAACAAATGTAAATAAAATAAAATAAATAAAATAAATATTTCATGGCACTGAGATTTAAGCCATGATTTTAGCAGTAGTAATTAGTTTGTGTCAGGCCTTCTTAAAACTATGCCTTTTGGGGATTCTATCACTGTGTCTAGTTTGCAATCATCTGCAAACTTGGTCCGTCAGAGGCCATTGCCATTAACTTTAATTTCAGAGAAGCAGATGTCAAAAAGGAGCATCCCCAGCACCAGTCCCTGAAGGACTCCATCAGTGACTGGCTTTTTGCAGAGGTAGATTCCCCTATCCTGACTTCTTGAATTTTATGTGTGAGTTAGTTGGCAATCCAGTGGGTGACGTATGGGTTTATACCTTATTTTGTGAATTTGTCTTCAATGTCTATTGGAGTTGTGTGTCAAACACTTTGGCCAGGTTAAAGGTAGCTTGTATGCACTGTTTTGCTGTCGTCCATTGTTTTAGTGACCTTCTCGAAGAATTTCACCAAGTTGATTTGATCGAGTATAACCTGCCCTTGACGAAAGCAAACTGAGATGGGTCCATAGTCTTTAGGCTTCCAGTGTCATTATTTATCATTTCTATGACAATATGGCAGGTGGTGCAGTGGTGTAGCAGTTAACTTTGTCACCTCACAGCAAGAGGTTCTTTGGTTCCATTCTTGGTTGGGGTGCCTTCTGTGTGGAGTCTGAATGTCCCCTCTGCGTTGATGTAGGTTTCCTCCAGGTACTCCAGTTTTCTCCCACATTCCAAAGACATGCATTTGGAGTGTTTCTCCCAGGACATCTGCTGAAAATAGGCTCTGTCTTAGAAAGACTTTCCTGGTCAACAAAGGTTAAATAAAATAAAAATAAATAAATACATATGGGGCTAGACAGACTTATGGCTTTGTAGTTATCTGGGTTCATAGATGGCCCAGCTTTGTGCAGAGTGATAACACCTACAGTCCCCCATATATTTGGCATTTCTGTTTAGAGGCTAAGGTTAAATAGTAATTCTAGTGGGTCTGATAAGTCATGTTTCGTGATATTTCTCACCCCAAACCTCTCCTTCAGGACTTTAAAATATTTTCACTAAATAACACAGAAATTGAAATCGTAACCCAAACAAAATTACTGGGCATCATCATTGACAATAAACTCATCTTTAAACGCCATTAAAAATACACACTTTAAACTTAATAAACTCTATAGGCACAAACACTTCATGGATATCCCCACCAAAAAAAAACATTTGCCAATACATACTTACTCCCCTGCCTACTGTACTGAGCCCCACCCTAACAAACCTGCACATATCTCTCAAAAACAAATTACAATCATGCTATTATAAAACTGCCAAATTTGCTACTGGCCTATCCTATCGCATGCATCACTGTCATACCCTCAAGGAATTAAATTGGTTAGATTTCTCCCAATATCTTAGCTATGTACAACTAACCCAAGCACATAAATTAATTTACAAACCCGAGAGTTGCTGAGCTTTAAAGCCTATCAAACAACCTTGAAACCCATCCGGAAGTCTCCGCTCTGCTAATAAACAACTCTAGAAGTATACAAAACCAGTAAAGGAGCTGTCAAAAGCCTCTATTCTTTATCCATTTCAAAACTCTGGCATACCCTCCCCTCACATATTAGCATCTTAGACTCTTTAAGGACCTTCAAACTCACTTCAAAAGACCATCTTCTCAACACCCATATCTGTCCCTTCTCTCCCCCCAAAACTATCATACTCTGCTCCAATACTTTAGCTCTTATCTCTCACTATCTAACTACTTCACATGGCTCTCCTGTGCTTCACTATGTCCCGTCCTCTTTCCCATATCCAATACTTGCATCCCCCCACTATCTTCTCTGCATTCCCCTCAGTCTTTGCCTTAACTAGCCTTCTGCCAACCTACCTATCTCTTTGGTCCCAATAACACATACATTAAAGTACTATTTCCCCTCATACTCTTAACCCAGATCCTCTATCATCTCACTCTGTACGTTATTATCCACTCTACCCTTCTAATCAGCTCTTTCCTCTTCTAATACACTTCCTCCATTTCAATTATTCCTATCTGAAACCAACTCTATAACTCCAAAACTAACTGGAAAGCTACTACTCTGTACAAAATAAGCCTATTATGTGTATTTCTAAATCAACAAGGCAATACTATTAAATTTCTGTGTTAGAAAGCATCAATTTTATGAAACAATATTTATCTGTATCAGAACAAAAATCAAGATGTATAAATACCTGTCAATTGTTAATTGTCTATGTTTTATGTACTTTATGTTGAGCTTTTCTCCCTGGTCCTCCACTGAAAATGGGTTTCTGACCCAGTCTGACTTCCCCAGTCAACAAATGTAAATAAATAACTAAAGGGCCGATCTCTATACCAAAAGATTGCCAAATTCCAGTAATCATGGCGACACAGGTAGAAACCGCACTCTCCAAAGCTAAGAATACAGCATCCATGGGACCAGATGACATCCCAGGCTGTGTACTACATGAACTATAAAATGAACTGGCACCTCACCTAAGTGTCATGTTTAATCATAGCCTCACCTCAGGCTTCGTGCCCACTGAGTGGCATACAGCTACAGTTATTCCACTCCACAAGGAGAGATCCACCTTGGATCCCTGGAACTACCATCCCATCAGTTTGATGAGCCTGATCTGCAAGGCATGGAACGCATTATCTTGAACTTATAAACAAAGACATTGGCAACCTTCAAACACTGGACCCCACCCAGTTTGGGTTCATGAATGGCCGATCTTGTCTCCTGAACCTGATTGACTTCTTCGAATCAGTCTCCAGAGTTGTGGACGAGGGTAAGGCGGTCCACACAGCCTATCTGGACCTCGCCAAGGCCTTCGACACCATCCCCCACTCTGGAATCATAGATAAACTTACTAAGCTGGGCATAAATCCCTAGGTCACTTGATGGGTTGCCAATTCACTTACTGACAGAACCCAGACTGTAAAAGTAGCCAACTCCAAATCCAGCTCCAGATAAGTGACAAGTGGAATACCTCAGGGTTCAGTCCTGGGGCCGCTCTTGTTTGGCATCTACTTCTCTGAAGTACAGGCCAACACTAAGGGACTCTGGCTAACAAAGTTCACAGATGACTGCAAACTGAGAATTATTGAATCCCCAAACGATGTGGATATTCTACAAAAGGGCTTTTACAGAAACAGATGCTTGGTGACAGATCCATGGGCTCAAGCTTAATGCCAAGAAATGTATAGTTATCCCCTCTGGGGAAAACATGTACCCATGAATTACCGCATAGGTGGCAGTACACTAACCCAAAGTGTGATGAGAGTCTTAGGGACACAGGTAGACAGTGGTCTCACCTTCAATAACCACATCGCCACAACAGTCAGGAAATCCTTCTGTATGGCACACCTCATCACTAAGGGCTTTTCATCCAGAAAAAAGGAGGTCATTGTCCCACTGTACTCATCCCTCAGTAGATGCATTATAGAGTACAATGCCTTGTTTGGTATGTACCTCACAAGACATCTGCAACATTGTATAGGTCCTAGGGCCGATACCCTAGTACCAACCTATGAACCTAAATAAATAATGCTATTTAGGAGGCATCATGAGATTACTGGGACTCAGTGATGCAGTGGTTTTGGTCCTGGAGAAATTGTTTTGGAATGTTCCCTAATGATAGTTGTAGGAGTTTTAGCCAGGAGTATTTCTTGAGAGGTGATGGGGAGAAAAACGGGGTAAAGTTAGAGCTGACTTTATCAGCCAATAGATTCACTATATCCTTCAGCTCAGTATACGTGGTTCCATTTACGATTGTTGTGTATTGCCTTTGAGATTGTGGACATAGTTACACAATGTCTTGTGATTGTCCTTAGCCTGGGGGACAACTTTAACATTATTTGGCTTTTGTAGACTTAACTACTTCCCTGAGTTGCTTATTTAGCTTGATGAGAGAGTTCTCACCTTGCTGGGTATTGCACTTCTTAATTTTGGCCATGATTTTCTTCTTTTTGTTATGCAGCCTATTGATCTTGTTATTCTGCTAGTGCAGCTTGTTTTTTAAGTTTGTTCATTGCTTATTTCAGGTAGGTACCACCACTACCTCTATGCAGCTATATACGTTGTTCTAAACCTTTTTTTGTGAACAGTTCCACATAAGAAGTGCCGTTTTGCGGTCTAGGGGACTTGACATTTTAAGAGGGTGTCACTTAATAGTAGGAAGTTATATATTTTACATTTGTTGTCTGGGAATGTCCGACTGGATACAGTTCTTTTTTCAGTGGAGGCCTGGGGAAAAGTTCACCCTGGAGTAATTCCTAAAAATTCCAGGGTTAGTTGTTGTCCCAGGTTTTATTTTTATTTTTACTTTGAAGGAGAGAGCTTTATGGTCTGACTTGTCAAGTGAGGACGTTACACTTGGGGGGGGGGTGCAATGATCCCTCATGTGGGCGTGGACTAGGTTAAGGATGTTTGTGCCCCTAGCGGGAGTACAGACTAGCTGGCTCAAGGGCATTTGTTCTGACAAAGCCCAGGAATCTTTGTGCCTGTGAGTTTGGGGTTCTGTATGATTCCCACTTTACAGTGGGGTAGTTGAAGCCCCCCATGAGTATGGCATTGGGTTGAATGAAGAGCTACTCCAGTACAATTATGTAAGCGGTATGGGTTATCTGAGTCATAGAGAGGAACCTATAGCTCGCAAAGATATGGTGTTCTATTTTGCTTATTGTGAGTTGGAAAAGCTCAACTGCATCTTATTGTGTGACCAGACTTGAGGTGTGCTTGTTTTTTTATGTAAATTGAGACACCTCCACCTTTTGTCTCTATCTGTGCTGCAGCCATTCTTAATGCGTCGAAGGCACTATAGCCCTGCACTGCCGGGCTGCTGTCCGTGACTTTAAACTATGTCTCAGTAACTACACAGACATCTGTATTCTTCAGGGTAAGGAGAAATTGCAGGGAGTGGAATTGTTTTGTTTAGATTCCTAGCACTGAGTAATAACACCTTTAGGTTATCTTCAATAGGTTGATTATCAGGTTGACAGTGCCTAAAAAAGGTACTACGGGGTGGATAAAGTTTTAGCCAATATTCAAAAGCTTAGAGGTGTCAGAGAAGACCACCCCTGGTGAAGCAGCATGGTCTGTCAATCATATCTTCCCAAGCTGACATATATGTGCCCCTTCGAATGACACCAAAAACTAAGCCAATTATTAAAGTCAATCATCTTTTTTTCATACTGTGGCATTATCCTTGGAGAAGGTAAAATGTCACTCAATGTTACATTCATACCAGCCTAAGGCACATAGTCTGAGAGCTCCAGCATGTCTCTTCATATATTCCAGGGAGATACAGCTCAGGTACTGTTCCCCCATTATTTTTGGCTTTGTCCAGAATTTATAAGCAAAGAAAAAAAGCACTATTTTGGGGCTTTATTCATAAAATATGTGGTTTTCTGGCAAATTGTAGATTGCAGTCAGCCAGTAATGACAGGTATGTCAATTTCAGACTTTGTATCTATCAGAAAATAATTTCTTATACAAAACTTGTTGTTCTTTCAACGTTCTAAGTATATAAGAGAAATAAACTCTATGCCTGATTTTGTGTCTTTTTCTCTGATTCTTGAACCACGAATTTGGGATGGCAAAGGAGGGCTACAGTGGGTTACACTGTATGATTCTGACAGCAGTGACCTAAGGTACATTTCTGGGCCAGTATTAATACCTGTATTCATTGACTTGCTCTCAAGCAGATATCTGAGGTGTACACCGTCATACAAATTGCTGTAACTGATGGTTTTGTGTGTGTGTGTTTGTTTGTTTCTGTATAATACTTACATCCCAGAGTAGTTATAGTGTAAAGGCAGGTATTGATTATGTTAAACAGGAGCATCATCAGATGAGCCAATCACTGGTTTCCTTGTTTGGTTATTATTAATAGACACCATACTGTTGTTCTTTGCAGCAGCAATGTCTCCTGTTAAATCCTAGTGTAAGAACTGGTCATAACAGTGCTTTGGGCTGCTTAACAAAGTATTTCACATAAAAAAAACAAACAAACAAGCACTCTGGTAAGAAAAAAACAAACTTCTGTTCTCTTGTACAGTTGGAAAAGAGAGATAAACTAGCTTCACTTATAGAAGCTTTGTCAGTATCTGAACAAATGATAAAATCACTTCCATTTATATTGCACTACAGATCATATGGTAAATAAACACAAATACCATGCAAACCATTTAAATAAAACAAAAAAAAAACAGTATGGCATAAAACCAGGTGTTTCCAAGTGGTCTCCCATCCAAACACTAACCAAACCCAACCTTGCTTAGCTGCTAAAACAAGCAGGGCCATGCTCATTGAGTATAATATGACCATTTGTTCTTTCCTCTTTTTATATACATTATAGATGTTCATTCAGAACATAATCTAAACTAAAGAAACAATTAGTTCCTTTTATATAACACCACAAGTCGTGCGTTAAGTGAACACCAGTAACATGCAAAGCAATTTTTGGAAATCGCCAAAGTAGTACATCATAGAAGCCGCGGTGGTACAGTGGTAGCATTGTTGCCTCACAGTAAGAGGTTCTCCTGCTCGATTCTCGGCTGGAGTGCCTTCTGTGTGGAGTCTGCATGTCCTCTCTGCAGTCGAGTGGCCTCTGAAAGACATGTGTGAATGGGCGTGCCTTCGCTGAAGGTTGGGCATCGGGCTGGCAACTCAGCACCATAAAAATCTACTGCCAATCATTAGCGGACCGGAGTTCCACTGTGGCAACCCCTAACTGGGAAAAGCCGAAAAGACAAACAAACAACAAACAAACCAAAGTAGTGCATCATAAAAACAAATATTACCATGTGGTATCTTCCATCCAGGTGGTAAATGAGCCCAACCCTGCTTAGATTCCTAGAGCAGGCTAATAAAGGATAATAAAAACATACATGTTTTTTCTTCTTTATACAAACTGTAGGTGTTGATAGGACCATACGATCAAAGAAGGTTACTAGGCTAATGGCCCTAGATCCTTTTTAAGTCTAGCCATTCATGCCCCGATTTTCCCAACTGTCAGTGCCCATGGGTTAGAATGGCTTTGGTATATACCTGTGCCTTAGGGCATCTGCAAACTGGCTCTATCTATTAGGGCCACAGGTGGCAAGCCAAGGGTGAATTTGTGATTTCCCATCTATTGGTCCAAATTGTGTTTGAATAGGTTGAGGAGAGAACTGTGTTTCTTATGAATGGGGAGTTCATTCCAGAGAAACTGTAATCTCTGAAATACATACCTGCCCCTCCAACATGTTTTGTTTATGTCACAGATGAGGTTTAGATCATAGATTGGGTAATTCATTGAGACAAGATAGATACAGTGCAACAGTGTTAAATATCCAAAATCTTCTTTTAGAATCTATAAAAGTTTTTTTACAGCATCTCCACCTGCACCATAACTTTTTGTTTGAACTCATATTCCTGTGAATAGAAACTTAGCTGTGGGGTGAACCTTCTTATGCTTATAAAGTGCACTCCTGTCTCTGGAATAATTGTCATTTAAATGGGTGCTCACGCATTCTTTAAACATTTTGTTGGTTTGTCCGACATAAAAAGCACCACATGTACATTGTGCAAGATAAACAGTAGATTACCTTTCACATGTTATATGTTATCTGATATCAAATTTCTTTTGGAATTGTAGAGAAAGACTGACCATTAAAATATATTTATATAAGGAACAGTGTCCAGAGGGACTATATACAGTTTGTTGCACCACAGGTCTGTCTTTTTTTTCACCACAGTTATAACCAGATAGACACTGTCCAATATTCCTACCTCTTCTGTACCTAAATTTACAGTAATCAGGCAGATATTTGCTCAAAACTGGATTGCTAAGACGAATTAGCCAAAAATTATTAATAATCTGTTTAATGTGAAAACTGCTCATTCCATAAGTGATAGTAAATCTAATAACCTCAGAATTTTGTTTCCCTTTATTATTCTGATATTGTAGGACCTCTGTTCTGTCCAATGCATCAACCAATTCCTGCTTTTCATCAAGCACCCTTTTGTTATTGCCTCTGAACTAATCTATGTCCTAAACTGTTAGCTTCTGTATATGTCTCTTTGCAGCTAGTAATGTGTTTTATCTGCAAATACTGTAATTTAGGAATAGACTTGAAAATATGTGTGTATGAGAGGGTGATGACTAGTGCTGTCCAAAAGAGAGTTTTTGTTGAAGGTTTTTCCTGGGTGCAATGTTCATCTACCATTTTGGTAACCATAACAGCAAAAAAATCTATAACAAGTAACTCTGCTTTTATTACAAACCCGATACCAAAGGTATTACCATTCAAATATTTCACAAATTTGTTACGTTCATTAATTTTGCACTTCTAAATCAACCACACATCATCAGGGTAGCATCACCACGTATCCATATGCTAAGGAAATGTAAAGAGCCACAAAATAGCACATAAAGAGGTCAGCATACAGAAGAACAAAGGCTGCATTCGTGGCAGTACCTCTCAGCTTTAAAAAACATTTCTTCTCAAAATAAAAAAAATGTTTTTATCAAAACTAGCTTTGCAAGTTGTTCATAGGTTAGTACTAGGCTAACTGCCCTTGCAAGCTTAGCCAATTATCCCTTGTGAGACTCAAATCCTGCACCCTGTGTTTGTAAGGCAAACATCTTAACCATTAGACCACCCTCCCAACCAAAGCAGCCTCTGCTAGGATCAAACCTAGGACCCTGAACACCATAGCCAAAGTGATTTACCATTAAGCCATCCCAGATAGTAAAAAAAAAATCACTGAATTCAGCTGGATAAAAGTCATACTGATCAAACCCAAACTTTAATGCTAAAAAAACCCCATTGTGTGGAATGCTGGTAAAAAGTGCTTCTACATCCAGTTTACATAAATACCACTGTGGTTCAATCTATACCTCTGAAATTAAATAAACTAACTCTGTACTATTTTTAATCCTAGTCCTAACAGATGGTAAAATTTTACAGAAACATAGAGAGGGGTTCTGTCAATGAACCTCCCTCTGACACTATCAGTCTACTTGTGCGGTTTTGTCTATTTTTTTTATGACCTTTAGACAGGATATAAAAATGTTGAGACTTTGGATGTTCCACCATCAATTCCTTTCTTAATGGGTTTGTAATTTATACTCAAAAATTCATCCACTTGTTTAAAAAGCTCTGCTGGATCATAGACCAAGTTAACATAAACACTGGAATCAATGGATGGCACAGTGGTGCAGTGGTTTGCGTTGCCACCTCACAGCAAGAGGTTGTCCACCCTTCATTTGTGTGAGTTTCCTCTGGGTGCTCCGTTTTCCTCCCATGTTACAAAGACATGCGTCTGGAGCATTTCTCCCCAGCTCTGCTGAAAATTGTTTTGTTCCAAGTTGGACTTTCCTGGTAAACAAATGTTAAATAAATAAAGTTAACTGTTGGTATGGTTCTGCAGAATACTTTTTCTTATTCTACTCGACAACTCCCCACCTTCATCAGTCATGGGGAATACTATATTGTTGCTTTGCTGTAAATTCTTAAGTGCAGTGCATTCTTCCCTAGTCGTGTTATTTCTAAAGTTCCTAAAAACTCCAGCATGTTCAACAAATAATTCTTTAATAATAGCTTCTTCAAGTGTCTTCTCTATTGAGAAATATCCTGACTGAAGGGTTGAACCAGTGTACTTAAAAGGAACCAGATCCCAGTTAGTGTCCTGCTGTCGCTTTGCCTCAAAAAAAAAAAAAAATAAATAAATAAATAAATAAATAACTAAATTTAGCAGGTTAAAAAAATGTCTCAAGTCACTTACCACTTGTGCATAGGAAACATAATAAGAGGAAATAAAATTTAAACCATTATTTAATACACTGCATTCAACATCACTAAACTTTATTAAACAATATTCATGGGCAGTAGCTAGACTGAATGAGGAATGTAAAGCTAAAAAATTAAAGAATTACCAATGTGAGTTATAGGATTATAAACTGTACAGGGCTTTTACCTGGAAGAAAGAAAAAGGAGCAAACAAATCTGTACGTTTCCAGGAAGGTAATCTGGGGAGGTCCCACCCGAAATATATGGGGAGGGAGGCCACAGACTACATCGAAACTAAAACTGTCAAACACTTCAGACTCTGGAACCATAGATGGTTCTTCCTCCTATATAGATACTAATTTTGATTCAGTTGGTGAGTCTAGGGATGAACTTGGCCAGGTAAAAAGAACACCTGCACTTATACAAACTGCTGAGAATTTTCCCCTATCCCTTTAGGTGCTGCAAACATAGAAGATGTGGGAGGAAACACACTTAACACTGCACATGTAGATGCAGTATTTCAGGACATTATAAATGCTTAAACATTGAACAATTTAAGAAAGAGAATTATTTACCAATGAATATTTCTCTGTACTCCCTTAGTGATGTTGAATGCAGTGTATTAAATAAAAGTTTAAGTTTTATTCTCTCTTATTATGTTTCCTATGCACAAGTGGGTAGTGACTTTTTGCCACCTGTTAAATTAAAACGTTTTTCTGGAAAAGCAACAGCAGGACACTAACTGGGATCTGGTTCCTTTTAAATACACTGGTTCAACCTTTCAGCAGGACCATTTCCAAATCGTGAAGACACTTGAGGAAGCCATTATCAAATAATTATCTGTTGAAAATGCTAGTGTATTTGGGAACTTTAGAAATAACATGACTAGGGAAGTACGCACTGCATTTCAGAATTTACAACAAAACATATTAGTAACCATGACTGATAAAGGTGAGGGCTGTTGAGTGGGTTAGGAAGGATTATTCTGTAGAACCACACCAACAGTTAAATGGTTCATGATTTTACTTTAAGTGGGAATATGATCCAACAGAGTTTTTTTTTACAAGTGAATGAATTTTTGTATATTGGGTAATGTCTGGGATCAGTTCCGACTCATTGAGATACAGGTACAGCAGTATTTCTGTACACTGGATATAAAAGCACTTCATACCAACATTCCACATGATGGGGACTTATTGATATTAAAGTTTTTATTTGACCAATGTGATTTGTATCCAACTAGATTCAGTGATTTTTTTTACTTCCCCTTACAGAGCTAGATATGATAATTTTTTTTTTTTATTTAGAGAAGGAATGCTTTTTACTGCTGAGAAGTGCTGCCATATATACATTCTTTGCACCTCTGTATGGTGACTTTGTTATGGGGTATTTTGAGGCTCTACATTTATAATACAAAAACACATAGATATGTTATGATGCTACTGTGACAATGTGTATTTTATTTGGAAGTGCAAAAAATACAAAATTATTACTAGTTTTGGAAATAATACATAATTTTTTAGAAATGTAGTTTACAAACATTGGGACATCCTATTAATGGATGACAAGTTAAGGGAGATTCCACCCCCAAAATGTCTTTTTTTTTCATATTGAAAAGGGAAGACGATGTCAGGTTGGTTTAATCATTGCAAGAAAACAAATAAGGATAGGAGGGTTAGCCAAACTAGTCTGGATGGTATACCGTTGGTTGGTTGTTATCCATGTGGACATTGTAACTTTTGTAAATATGTAAGGAAAGACAAACAATTCACATCTAAACATACCTCAACAGTTTTTGACATTTCAGTGCATGGGAATTGTAGTAGTGACTGGGTGCATCATTTAGCAACTTGTACATGCTCTGCATTTTATGTGGGACAAACATCACGTCCTTTAAACCTTAGGATGTCCGAACATATAAATGTGTGAAGACCACCAGTGCTCTACATAAACACACTATAAAACATACCGCTGCATGATTTACTTATATTATTATTGACAGAATGCGTTATAATAGAAATAAGAAGGTGGGGTGGCATTCATTTTTAGATTATAAAGAGAAATTGTGGATTATTAAATTGGGGGGGGGGTTATTTGCACCTGGTCTTAATGAACATTTGTAATATCCAATGACAATTAAGGGAGCATTATTTAAGGTATGTGTAATGGTTTATTCATCACACTAATGAAGGCTTATTGCTAAAACTGGTATGCTATGATTATTACAGGTGTGGTGATGTATATCTTTATATTATAAGGATATATGGAATTATTCTGTTATATGCCTTTTTATTAAAGGCATTGAAATGTGTGTGGGCTATTTTGTATTTTTAACTGAGGTTTTTTTTGGGCCTTGCACCTATCCTTACTTGCGTGGGTGTGTTTCACTTTCTGGTAGGGTACCCTGAATGATCTTAACAATTTATGAAATATTTGAACGGTAATACTTTTAGTACCCAGTTTGTAGTAAAAGCAGTTATTTACCATAGGCATCCCTGATGTTATGGTTACCAAAATGGCAGATGGAACATTGCACATAGAAATGTACAGAAGTCCTTCAACAAGAACTCTGTTGTTGACAGCACTAGTTGTCACCCCCCAACATTTTCAAGAATGTTTCCAAATCACAGTATTTGCAGATAAAATGCATTACAATCAGCAAAGAGGCATATACAGCAGCTAATGTTTTAGGACATGGTTTAAATCATAGAAGCTATAACCAAAGGGTGCTTGATGAAAAACAGAAATGGGTTGATGCATTTGATGGAACAGAAGTCCTACAATATCAGAGTTATAAAGGGAAACAGAAGTTTGATGTTATTAGCTTTACCACCACTTATGGAATGAACAGTTTTCGCACAAAACAGATTATTAATACATTTTGGCCAATGTTTCTTCTGAACAAATATATGCCTGATTACTATAAATGTATTTGTAGAAGAAGTAGGAATATTGAGCAGTCTATCTGGTTATAACTGTAGTGAAAAAAATGGATATAAATGTGGGGCAACAAACTGGATGTACTCCTTGTGGACACTGTTCTATATGTAAGCTTCTTTTAAAAAGTTTGTATTTCCCTGCACAAAATTCGAAAAAGACATTTGATATCAGACAGCATATAACATATGAAAGTAAATCTATTTTTATCTTGCACAATGTACATTGTTGGTCAAACCAACAAAATGTTTAAAGAATGTGTGAGTGCCCATTTAAGTGACATCAACTGCCATAGGAACAGGAACACATTTTATAAGAATAAGAAGGTTCTTGCTACAGCAAAGTTTATATTCATAGGAACAGATCAAATAAAAAATTATGATGCAGGAGGGGATGCTGTAAAAACTTTTTTTGGATTCTACAGAAACGTTTTGGATGTTCAATACTGGTGTTCTGTATCCACCTGGTCTCAATGAACATCTATAATTTGTGTAAAGACAAGAAAAACTGGATGGTCCAGTTATCTTTTATTAATTTGAATTAGCCTACCTTTGAAAGCTAAGCAGGATTGGACTTGGTTAACATTTGGATGGGATACTATAGCAATAACCCACGCCTGAGTGTGGGTAATGCGGGATTTGCCCACGGTTGGCGTGGTTTGGTCCCGAGGGCGAATCCTTGTGTTCATGCCATGCTGCTCGGTTGTGTTTTAAAGATTGTTTGCATGGTTCTGGTGTTTATTTATGGCATAAATGTTGGTGTTATATAAAAGGAGCTGACTCTTTCATTTGTTTAGCTACTGGTCTCAGTTATCGTCTATAATGTTTATAAAGAGGAGAAGGAATGCATACTTATATTTGACTGAATGAGCCTGATCTTGTTGATTTAGAAGATAAACAGCGTTGGGTTTGGTTAGTATAAACATTAGAGTCCCTTTTTAGTAGTATACACTTTAGCTGTTTTTTTTTCCTTTTTATAATTTACTTGGTTGATGTTCCTGTATTTTGTAAAGTGCTTTATGATGAAAGACAGTAATAACAACTGAATTGAGATGAGCTGAGAGGTAATTTCATCAGTATTGTTTTGTTTCCTTAGAGTGATATTATTAGAAACGTGAACAAGAATTTTAATTGCCTATTTTTAACAGCACTTTCACTCAGAGAACAAAAAGTTACTCAGAGTTAGTCATGGTTATTCATAATTTTTCATATGATTAAAAAGACTTTACTTCTAATATTGTGTTCACATAAGTTACATTTTCAGGAAGATAACTACTGAATCAGTTATGTTTATGAAAGTGCATTAAGAAAAAATGTTATTTGCTTTTTATAACATGTTTTATCTGAAGTCTTGCAGTTAAACCTGCTCAGCATTGCATTGTGCTCCCTTTTAAAAGTATATGTTGACAAAACAACCTCTACAACCATAAGAGATGCATAAAATGTAAACATAAACTGCATTTGTTAACATTTTGTTCTTATTAAACCTATCTGCTATCAAATAATAAAGGTCAAAACTTCTCTTGAGCAGGTCTCTGATTTTAGCTCAGATGAGCACCTGATAGGAAGGGCCATGCTGGCTAGCTACTTGCATGCATATAGGCTTGTAATACTCTCCTACAGTTATTGTAATATAATTATTAAACATGTTTTACTAATCATTTTCTGTATTGTATCCATTTAGGTGTCTCTTCCAATGTTGTGCCTATGTACCTTGGAGAACTGTCCCCTAAGAATTTACGAGGTGCAATAGGAGTCATGCCTCAGCTGCTCATCACCGTTGGGATTCTTGTTGCTCAGATTGTTGGCATAAGAAGTATTCTTGGAAATGAAGAAGGTATTTCACTGGGAGGAGCACTATCTTTCCAAACTAATTGAAGTCTGAGTTTGGAGTACCATAATAGATTCCAGGAGCACTAGTTAGCAGAGCTGAATCCAGCACTAGGTGATCTGGGCAATCTCCTAGGACCCCCTGGCTGGGGAGGCATTGGTCAGCGGGTTTTCAAATTAACTCTTTAGTTAATTAATTAAAAAAATTAAAAACACTTCTTCTTTAACACCATGGTCATGGCATCTTCTCCTTTAAGGAGGACCATGCATGCATCACATGCACACACACCAGTTTGGATGTAAACACATTCCACATGAGTGGCAATTAAACTAACTGCTCCACTGATGGCTGTATGAGAGAGAGTAAGTCTGTGTGCGTGTGTGTGTGTGTGTGTGTGTGTGTGTGTGTGTGTGTGTGTGTGTGTGTGTCTGTGTGTGTGTGTGCGTGCATATGTGTGTGTGTGTGTGTGTGTGTGTCTGTGTGTGCGTGAGTATGTGTGTGTGTGTCTGCAGAATTTAAACTAGCCATTCCATTTGTTACTGTATGAGAGAGAGAGAGAGAGAGAGAGAGTAAGTGTGTGTGTGTGCGCGTGTGTGCAATTTAAACTAGTCATTTGTTTGTTACTGTATGAGAGAGAAAGTGTGTGTGTGTGTGTGTTTCTGTGTAAGAGAGAAGGTGGAAGTGTGTGTGTGTGTGTGTGTGTGTGTGTGCGCGCGGAAGCCAGACTAGCTGTTTGTTCATTGCTGTATGAAAGAGAAAATGTGTGTGTGTGTGTGTGTGTGTGTTTGTGCATGTGTGTGTGTGCCTGTTGCTGTATGAAAGAAAAAGTAAGTGCGTGTGTGTGTGTGTGTGTGTGTGTGTGTGTGTGTGTGTGTGTGTGTGTGTGTGTGTGTGTGTGTAACATACTTCTCAACCATCCAGATTTTTCCAGATTGTCCACATTTAGCCTCATATTTTTAGTCTGTTTCTCATAAAATTTGTATGTTTCTGCTGAATCACTGAGGACTAAAGTCATAAAATGATGACCTATCCCTCAGAAAAATGTATGCTAACACAAATCCTGTTATTTTAACAACTTTCTAAGTTAAAAAGAGCAGTATTTAAAATCTGTTCCCATTTTTGGGTTAATGTACCCCTATTATTTTAGGCTTTGCCAGATTTCTTTCACTAAAAGGTTGAGAGGTATGGTGTGTAATGCCCTATTGAAAGGAGGGGGCAGGTTAGTCAGAACAGCTTAAACCCTGTACCTTGGTTACAGGAGACAGGAGCCTGAATCCTCTACAGCAACTACCTGACTGCTGAAGGAATTGTGAGTTTGAGTTTCAGTACATTTTCAAGAACTTATGAGTTGCTGCTGGGCAGAAGCTGCTGGGGTGGGGCTGATCTATTACCCTGCCTGGGGCCCCATTTGACCATGATCAGGCTCTGCTAGTGAGGTCACACTACTTAATCTCTCTTTAAAAAAACTGTAAATGATTATCACATAGATGATTATCACAAAAGAAAAAATATTGTTCTTATTTTTTTAACGATAGTATTGCTGAAATGCTGCCTTAATCCCTCCCAACAAAAAGTTAGTTTCCATTTATGGGAAACCAGTGCTGTTGTCTGGTACAAGGTGTTACAATATGGTGTTGTAGCATAATTATGTTTGTCATTAGTTGTACTGGAAGGGGCATGCTGGTAATGTTTGTTTACATTTAATTCCAAGCATCAGTTGTTACCACAATGTTTACTATAAAAAGGACCACCATTGTCCTGAGCCTTCCCCTAGAGAGAAAAACACAGATTTTAATTAAGCACTATACAGCCAGCTGTTATTTACAAATGTGTGGCAGGTTATACAGTTTTCTTATTCTGCAAATATTATTCAGATTCATTTTGCACTTTATAATTTCCCACTATTCAACATGAATGTTTGTTCATAACAAGTTACCACTGAACTAGTTCTTTATTTTTTATTCACACTGTTACTACAATTTCGGTGCCACCACATATGTACCAATTCTCCATTTGAGTCCTATCCATTATTAAAGGCTCCTATCTAGTCTATCACATCACTGGGCTTCAATAGCTTGCAGGTCTATTTATTTATTTATTTACACTTCGTTGACTGGGTTAGTCTCGCTAGGCCAATGTCCTCTTTTCAGAGGAGACCCAAAGTGATATTCATACTGACTAGTGGAAATTTGGAAAGAGCACCAGAGAACTTTCCCTGCTCTTTTTGATAAGGGGTGAGGAATTTTTTATATCTACCTGCTACAACCAACTCAGGCAAATGGAGCCACAGCTTAATGTCTCATAGGAAGAATAGAGAAGATGACTAGCCATCAGTTGTCCTACTAATTTGGAATCCACGCTTACTTGGTAGAGACTTGGAAATCTGATAATGTGTATTAGTGTAATTAAACATGTGAGTGTTTTTCTGCATTACACCCATTCAGCCTTTAGTAGAGCCCTCCACCTGCCATGCTAATATGAATATAACCTGTTGAAATATTCCACCAGCTTTCAAACTATTTGGCAGGTGAGACTGTGATGGCCTGTCTACCTTGGACCAGTAATCAAGGAGCCTCAATCCTTACCACTGACATCGGTGACAGTCAGTCAAACAGGAATGGATTTACACACTATTTTCAGATGCAGCTCACTGAGAGCACAGAGGGAACACACCGCAGACCTGAGATTGGAGACTCTGTCTCTCCAGATCCCAAACAAGACTCACTTTGGAGCATTGTGTCCCAGTTCCAAGTAGCTGACACACCCACACCTTGGTATTTGTTTTTCAAACACACACACACACACACACATACATTCCTGGGAAAGCCTGGTATAAATTTAGTAGCTGTACCCATGCTGCCCAGACCATAAGGTAACCACACTGCCACAAGTCAACTACTGTCAGGCTTTTACAAGGGTATCAAATTATACTGAGTAAAATCAATACTAATATAAATGGTAAAGTGTAACCAAATCAGCAAGGCTTTTTGGAGTGGCCACTGCATCACTAAAATAAGCACAAGTACTCTCAATATGTTAAAAGTATTCTCTAAAATACCAGCCACAACGAAAAGTATAAAAATATTTAATATTAAATAATTAAATAAAAACATGAAAGTACTAAATATGTAAGTACAATAAATACCAGAGTTTCAATCACAAGAGAAACTAAAATAACACAGTTGCACAGATCCACACATATAGAGAAAATTAATACTTACATAATCTTACTGTATTTTCTGGCTGCCTAAAGAATAATTGTTCCCTAGCTAATAGCTTAATATAGCAAGGCAAGATGGGATGCTGAGATGCTTACTTCCACAAGACAAAGTGATGAGCTTCAAAACTAAACTGAACTAACTCAACTGAACTGACAGTGATAACTGACATTATATCAGGTTCCAAAGGAAACAAAACAAAACCAACTGCTGTGAGAGTTCCATCCTCTCAGTGCTGGTTATAGAATGACATCACATTTGATCACCTGACTCTGGTACAATACACACTCAGAGCTTTTCTAAGATCTCTAAAAGTATCTGAAAATTATAGAACAGTTTCAAAAACTTCTACTCTTTCCTTCTAAATACACTGGTATTTGGGAACTTTAGAAATAACATGACTAGGGAAGCACGCACTGCATTTCAGAATTTACAACAAAACATATTAGTAACCATGACTGATAAAGGTGAGGGCTGTTGAGTGGGTTAGGAAGGATTATTCTGTAGAACCACACCAACAGTTAAATAGTTCATGATTTTACTTTAAGTGGGAATATGATCCAACAGAGTTTTTTTCTACAAGTGAATGAATTTTTGTATATTGGGTGATGTCTGGGATCAGTTCCGACTCATTCAGATACAGGTACAGCAGTATTTCTGTACACTGGATATAAAAGCACTTCATACCAACATTCCACATGATGGGGACTTATTGATATTAAAGTTTTTATTTGACCAATGTGATTTGTATCCAGCTAGAGTCAGTGATTTTTTTTTACTTCCCCTTACAGAGCTAGATATGATATATATTTTTTTTTATTTAGAGAAGGAATGCTTTTTACTGCTGAGAAGTGCTGTCATATATGCTTTCTTTGCACCACTGTATGGTGACTTTGTTATGGGGTATTTTGAGGCTCTACATTTATAATACTAAAACACATAGATATGTTATGATGCTACTGTGACAATGTGTATTTTATTTGGAAGTGCAAAAAATACAAAATTATTACTAGTTTTGGAAATAATACATAATTTTTTAGAAATTTAGTGTACAAACATTGGGACATCCTATTAATGGATGACAAGTTAAGGGAGATTCCACCCCCAAAATGTCTTTTTTTTTCATATTGAAAAGGGAAGACGATGGCAGGTTGGTTTAATCATTACAAGAAAACAAATAAGGATAGGAGGGTTAGCCAAACTAGTCTGGATGGTATGCCGTTGGTTGGTTGTTATCCATGTGGACATTGTAACTTTGTAAATATGTAAGGAAAGACAAACAATTCACATCTAAACATACCTCAACAGTTTTTGACATTTCAGTGCATGGGAATTGTAGTAGTGACTGGGTGCATCATTTAGCAACTTGTACATGCTCTGCATTTTATGTGGGACAAACATCACGTCCTTTAAACCTTAGGATGTCCGAACATATAAATGTGTGAAGACCACCAGTGCTCTACATAAACACACTATAAAACGTACCGCTGCATGATTTACTTATATTATTATTGACAGAATGCGTTATAATAGAAATAAGAAGGTGGGGTGGCATTCATTTTTAGATTATAAAGAGAAATTGTGGATTATTAAATTGGGGGGGGTTATTTGCACCTGGTCTTAATGAACATTTGTAATATCCAATGACAATTAAGGGAGCATTATTTAAGGTATGTGTAATGGTTTATTCATCACACTAATGAAGGCTTATTGCTAAAACTGGTATGCTATGATTATTACAGGTGTGGTGATGTATATCTTTATATTATAAGGATATATGGAATTATTCTGTTATATGCCTTTTTATTAAAGGCATTGAAATGTGTGTGGGCTATTTTGTATTTTTAACTGAGGTTTTTTTTGGGCCTTGCACCTATCCTTACTTGCGTGGGTGTGTTTCACTTTCTGGTAGGGTACCCTGAATGATCTTAACAATTTATGAAATATTTGAACGGTAATACTTTTAGTACCCAGTTTGTAGTAAAAGCAGAGTTATTTACCATAGGCATCCCTGATGTTATGGTTACCAAAATGGCAGATGGAACATTGCACATAGAAATGTACAGAAGTCCTTCAACAAGAACTCTGTTGTTGACAGCACTAGTTGTCACCCCCCAACATTTTCAGGAATGTTTCCAAATCACAGTATTTGCAGATAAAATGCATTACAATCAGCAAAGAGGCATATACAGCAGCTAATGTTTTAGGACATAGTTTAAATCATAGAGGCTATAACCAAAGGGTGCTTGATGAAAAACAGAAATGGGTTGATGCATTTGATGGAACAGAAGTCCTACAATATCAGAGTTATAAAGGGAAACAGAAGTTTGATGTTATTAGCTTTACCACCACTTATGGAATGAACAGTTTTCGCACAAAACAGATTATTAATACATTTTGGCCAATGTTTCTTCTGAACAAATATCTGCCTGATTACTATAAATGTATTTGTAGAAGAAGTAGGAATATTGAGCAGTCTATCTGGTTATAACTGTAGTGAAAAAAATGGATATAAATGTGGGGCAACAAACTGGATGTACTCCCTATGGACACTGTTCTATATGTAAGCTTCTTTTAAAAAGTTTGTATTTCCCTACACAAAATTCAAAAAAGACATTTGATATCAGACAGCATATAACATATGAAAGTAAATCTATTTTTATCTTGCACAATGTACATTGTTGGTCAAACCAACAAAATGTTTAAAGAATGTGTGAGTGCCCATTTAAGTGACATCAACTGCCATAGGAACAGGAACACATTTTATAAGAATAAGAAGGTTCTTGCTACAGCAAAGTTTATATTCATAGGAACAGATCAAATAAAAAATTATGATGCAGGAGGGAATGCTGTAAAAACTTTTTTTGGATTCTACAGAAACGTTTTGGATGTTCAGTACTGGTGTTCTGTATCCACCTGGTCTCAATGAACATCTATAATTTGTGTAAAGACAAGAAAAACTGGATGGTCCAGTTATCTTGTATTAATTTGAATTAGCCTACCTTTGAAAGCTAAGCAGGGTTGGACTTGGTTAGCATTTGGATGGGATACTGACTGATAATCCTTGTGTTCATGTCATGCTCCTCGGTTGTGTTTTAAAGATTGGTTGCATGGTTCTGGTATTTATTTATGGCATACATTTTGGTGTTATATAAAAGGAGCTGACTCTTTCGTTTGTTTAGATACTGGTCTCAGTTATCGTCTATAATGTTTATAAAGAGGAGAAGGAATACATACTTATATTTCACTGAATGAGCCTGATCTTGTTGATTTAGAAGATAAACAGCATTGGGTTTGGTTAGTATAAACATTAGAGTCCCTTTTTAGTAGTATACACTTTAGCTGTTTTTTTTTTTCCTTTTTATAATTTACTTGGTTGATGTTCCTGTATTTTGTAAAGTGCTTTATGATGAAAGACAGTAATAACAACTGAATTGAGATGAGCTGAGAGGTAATTTCATCAGTATTGTTTTGTTTCCTTGGAGTGATATTATTAGAAACGTGAACAAGAATTTTAATTGCCTATTTTTAACAGCACTCTCACTCAGAGAACAAAAAGTTACTCAGAGTTAGTCATGGTTATTCATAATTTTTCATATGATTAAAAAGACTTTACTTCTAATATTGTGTTCACATAAGTTACATTTTCAGGAAGATAACTACTGAATCAGTTATGTTTATGAAAGTGCATTAAGAAAAAATGTTATTTGCTTTTTATAACATGTTTTATCTGAAGTCTTGCAGTTAAACCTGCTCAGCATTGCATTGTGCTCCCTTTTAAAAATATATGTTGACAAAACAACCTCTACAACCATAAGAGATGCATAAAATGTAAACATAAACTGCATTTGTTAACATTTTGTTCTTATTAAACCTATCTGCTATCAAATAATACAAGTCAAAACTTCTCTTGAGCAGGTCTCTGATTTTAGCTCAGATGAGCCCCTGATAGGAAGGGCCATGCCGGCTAGCTAGTTGCATGCATATAGGCTTGTAATACTCTCCTACAGTTATTGTAATATAATTATTAAACATGTTTTACTAATCATTTTCTGTATTGTATCCATTTAGGTGTCTCTTCCAATGTTGTGCCTATGTACCTTGGAGAACTGTCCCCTAAGAATTTACGAGGTGCAATAGGAGTCATGCCTCAGCTGCTCATCACCGTTGGGATTCTTGTTGCTCAGATTGTTGGCATAAGAAGTATTCTTGGAAATGAAGAAGGTATTTCACTGGGAGGAGCACTATCTTTCCAAACTAATTGAAGTCTGAGTTTGGAGTACCATAATAGATTCCAGGAGCACTAGTTAGCAGAGCTGAATCCAGCACTAGGTGATCTGGGCAATCTCCTAGGACCCCCTGGCTGGGGAGGCATTGGTCAGCGGGTTTTCAAATGAACTCTTTAGTTAATTAATTAAAAAAATTAAAAACACTTCTTCTTTAACACCATGGTCATGGCATCTTCTCCTTTAAGGAGGACCATGCATGCATCACATGCACACACACCAGTTTGGATGTAAACACATTCCACACGAGTGGCAATTAAACTAACTGCTTCACTGATGGCTGTATGAGAGAGAGTAAGTCTATGTGCGTGTGTGTGTGTGTGTGTGTGTGTGTGTGTGTGTGTGTGTGTGTGTGTGTGTGTGTGTGCATGCGTGCATGTGTGTGCGTGCATATGTGTGTGTGTGTGTCTTTGTGTGCGTGAGTATGTGTGTCTGCAGAATTTAAACTAGCCATTCCATTTGTTACTGTATGAGAGAGAGAGAGAGTAAGTGTGTGTGTGTGTGTGTGTGTGTGTGTGTGTGTGTGTGTGTGTGTGTGCAATTTAAACTAGTCATTTGTTTGTTACTGTATGAGAGAGAAAGTGTGTGTGTGTGTGTTTCTATGTAAGAGAGAAGGTGGAAGTGTGTGTGTCTGTGTGTGTGTGTGTGTGTGTGTGTGTGTGTGTGTGTGTGTGTGTGTGTGTGTGTGTGTGTGTGTGTGTGTGTGTGTGCGCGGAAGCCAGACTAGCTGTTTGTATGAGAGAGAAAATTTGTGTGTGTGCGCGGAAGCCAGACTAGCTGTTTGTATGAGAGAGAAAATTTGTGTGTGTGTGTGTGTGTGTGTGTGTGTGTGTGTGTGTGTGTGTGTGTCTGTTTGTGCGTGTGTGTGTGTGCCTGTTGCTGTATGAAAGAAAAAGTAAGTGTGTGTGTGTGTGTGTGTGTGTGTGTGTGTGTGTGTGTGTGTGTGTGTGTGTGTGTGTGTGTGTGTGTAACATACTTCTCAACCATCCAGATTTTTCCAGATTGTCCACATTTAGCCTCATATTTTTAGTCTGTTTCTCTGAAAATTTGTATGTTTCTGCTGAATCACTGAGGACTAAAGTCATAAAATGATGACCTATCCCTCAGAAAAATGCATGCTAACACAAATCCTGTTATTTTAACAACTTTCTAAGTTAAAAAGAGCAGTATTTAAAATCTGTTCCCGTTTTTGGGTTAATGTACCCCTATTATTTTAGGCTTTGCCAGATTTCTTTTACTAAAAGGTTGAAAGGTATGGTGTGTAATGCCCTATTGAAAGGAGGGGGCAGGTTAGTCAGAACGGCTTAAACCCTGTACCTTGGTTACAGGAGACAGGAGCCTGAATCCTCTACAGCAACTACCTGACTGCTGAAGGAATTGTGAGTTTGAGTTTCAGTACATTTTCAAGAACTTATGAGTTGCTGCTGGGCAGAAGCTGCTGGGGTGAGGCTGATCTATTACCCTGCCTGGGGCCCCATTTGACCATGATCAGGCTCTGCTAGTGAGGTCACACTACTTAATCTCTCTTTAAAAAAACTGTAAATGATTATCACATAGATGATTATCACAAAAGAAAAAATATTGTTCTTATTTTTTTAACGATAGTATTGCTGAAATGCTGCCTTAATCCCTCCCAACAAAAAGTTAGTTTCCATTTATGGGAAACCAGTGATGTTGTCTGGTACAAGGTGTTACAATATGGTGTTGTAGCATAATTATGTTTGTCATTAGTTGTACTGGAAGGGACATGCTGGTAATGTTTGTTTACATTTAATTCCAAGCATCAGTTGTTACCACAATGTTTACTATAAAAAGGACCACCATTGTCCTGAGCCTTCCCCTAGAGAGAAAAACACAGATTTTAATTAAGCACTATACAGCCAGCTGTTATTTACAAATTTGTGGCAGGTTATACAGTTTTCTTATTCTGCAAATATTATTCAGATTCATTTCGCACTTTATAATTTCCCACTATTCAACATGAATGTTTGTTCATAACAAGTTACCACTGAACTAGTTCTTTATTTTTTATTCACACTGTTACTACAATTTCAGTGCCAACACATATGTACCAATTCTTCATTTGAGTCCTATCCATTATTAAAGGCTCCTATCTAGTCTATCACATCACAGGGCTTCAATAGCTTGCAGGTCTATTTATTTATTTATTTATTTACACTTCGTTGACTGGGTTAGTCTCGCTAGGCCAATGTCCTCTTTTCAGAGGAGACCCAAAGTGATATTCATACTGACTAGTGGAAATTTGGAAAGAGCACCAGAGAACTTTCCCTGCTCTTTTTGATAAGTGGTGAGGATTTTTTTATATCTACCTGCTACAACCAACTCAGGCAAATGGAGCCACAGCTTAATGTCTCATAGGAAGAATAGAGAAGATGACTAGCCATCAGTTGTCCTACTAATTTGGAATCCACGCTTACTTGGTAGAGACTTGGAAATCTGATAATGTGTACATTAGTGTAATTAAACATGTGAGTGTTTTTCTGCATTACACCCGTTCAGCCTTTAGTAGAGCACTCCACCTGCCATGCTAATATAAACAGAACCTGTTGAAATATTCCACCAGCTTTCAAACTGTTTGGCAGGTGAGACTATGATGGCCTGTCTACCTTGGACCAGTAATCAAGGAGCCTCAATCCTCACCACTGACACCGGTGAGAGACAGTCAGTCAAACAGGAATGGATTTACACTCTATTTTCAGATGCAGCTCTCTGCATCAAGCACAATTCCCCCAAAGAGCACAGAGGGAACACACCGCAGACCTGGGATTGGAGACTCTGTCTCTCCAGATCCCAAACAAGACTCACTTTGGAGCACTGTGTCCTAGTTCCAAGTAGTTGACACACCCACACCTTGGTATTTGTTTTTCACACACACACACACACACACACACACACACACACACACACACACACACACACGCACACACACACGCACACACACACACACACATATTCCTGGGAAAGCCTGGTATAAATTTACTAGCTGGACCCATGCTGCCCAGGCCATAAGGTAACCACACTGCCACAAGTCAACTACTCTCAGGCTTTTACAAGGGTATCAAATTATACTGAGTAAAATTAATACTAATATAAATGGTAAAGTGTAACCAAATCAGCAAGGCTTTTTGGAGTGGCCACTGCATCACTAAAATAAGCACAAGTACTCTCAATATGTTAAAAGTATTCTCTAAAATACCAGCCACAATGAAAAGTATAAAAATATTTAATATTAAATAATTAAATAAAAACATGAAAGTACTAAATATCTAAGTACAATAAACACCAGAGTTTCAATCACAAGAGAAATGAAAATAACACAGTTGCACAGATTCACACTTATAGAGAAAAACAATACTTAAATAATCTTACTGTATTTTCTGGCTGCCTAAAGAATAATTGTTCCCTAGCTAATAGCTTAATATAGCAAGGCAAGATGGGATGCTGAGATGCTTACTTCCACAAGACAAAGTGATGAGCTTCAAAACTAAACTGAACTAACTCAACTGAACTGACAATGATAACTGACATTATATCAGGTTCCAAAGGAAACAAAACAAACAAAACAAAACCAACTGCTGTGAGAGTTCCATCTTCTCAGTGCTGGTTATAGAATGACATCACATTTGATCACCTGACTCTGGTACAATACACACTCAGAGCTTTTCTAAGATCTCTAAAAGTATCTGAAAACTATAGAACAGTTTCAAAAACTTTTACTCTTTCCTTCTAGAATTCTTTGTTTAAACATATACATTTAATCAGTTATAATAAAACTGTTGATACATTTTTAACACAAGCATCTATACAAATCAGTGTGATAGTCAAATGACACAAAATTATTTCCAAAACTTCAGCTAACTATGCTGGCATATGTTCCACATGCACTTACCTATTCTCCCTAGCACAGATGGAAATACCTCACATCATCACAGTCTAGGAAGAATAGAGAAGATGACTATCCATCAGTTGTCCTTCCAATTTGGAATCCACACTTACTTGGTACAGACTTGGAAAGCTGATAATGTGCACATTAGTGTAATTAAACACGTGAGTGTTTTTCTGCATTACACCCATTCAGCCTTTAGTAGAGGACTTCACCTGCCATGCCAATATGAATATAACCTGTTTAAGTATTCTACCATCTTTCAAACTGTTTGGCAGGTAAGGCATCCACCATCCTACTGTAAATGCCATTGGGTGTGTACTCCCTCCTTCAGAACCCATAAACCCACCATGCTTTAATTATCCTCCTTTATGACACATCATGTCCTCTGTATGGACACACTTGTACCCCACACCATAATCTTCTTTTGCACACCAGACTGTATCTCACTACTGAGCATAAAATAAGGCCTGTTCCCTATGCCATAGCTATGAGAAACTAATCTACCATTATATCCCTATTGTCCCCTGTTTCTTCCTCTTCTGTTCCCTTTCCTGCTTTCAGAAACCTTAACCTACCTGCCAGCCCTTAAACTTACTTGTCCCTTTCTCTGTTTTCATACCTCAAATGTCCTGTCACAATTTACCTCTCTTTATTTTTTTTAAGATGTTGACACCTTACCCCCTTCTGCTGTTTACCTTTACATGACATCCTGCAACATCATAAAAATATTCTTGAAAAAGAGATCTAGCCCCATATCTGTCATTTGTACCCCAACTGATCAGTACCATACAGGATTCCATCTCTTTGGGGTTACAGTGTCTGTGTGGTAATCCACCCCAGATGTGACTTTTATACAACATCCTAGATGCCTCCATGCCTTTGTTCCTCTGTCCCTTTATCCAAAATAACTTAGCAACAGTGCTGGAAAAGCAGTCTTGATGTTAGGAAATGTATATTGCAAAATTCTTGACATTTAGTCATTTTTATCTATTAATCAAAAGTAATTTCCTCCTTGATATATCAGGATCCTGTCATGTTACTGTAATCCACTGGCCATTCCACACATTGCTAGTGATAAATGTCCACATACCAATGATGGCATAATACAGCAGCTTAATGTCTCATAGGTTTACCCCAGTTATCACTACCTGCTCTCACATGGGCTCTCTTCTCAGTGCAGTAAAAAAGCAGTAACCAATCAAGCACTCTGTATTCTAGCCTGCAAAGGAAGCAAAACATAATTAGTGGCTGTACATCTAACCCAGTGTTCTAAGATTCTCCTACTTGTTTAATTCATGATCACTTCCTATTCTCTCCTTCCACTCCTCTTCTACATTTTTGTGTCTTTTACCACACATAGACTGTGGACTGCCATCTGCTGGTTCTCTTGATGTCATAAGTTACCTCTTATGTTATCAAGTCAGTTGCCTGACCCAGTTTAAGTGAATTTGCTAAAAAGTGAGAAAAAGTGATGAATATTTAATCTGATGCCCTCTTAATCAAATGCTCAAAGTGTGGGATCTGTAGAACTTGCCCAAAAGAAATGTAAATATCAGGTCATTTGCCCTATCACACTGTCTTGCCTCTCCAAAGTGGCTGACCCCTCCTAAACTTAACTGTCTTTGTCCACCTAACCATAACACCACTCGCTATTCTATAATGCTAACATCATTCATGATAAGGGCCATCTGGTTCCATCTGCCCTATCCCCAACAGCTCGGCAGAGTGCATCAAGGTACAAAAACTGCTAAGACAGTCATAATTGAATGTGCTCTGCTTGCTGTCTGTAGGCTGTTGTGTAAACTGAAACATCTCCTCTGTGTAATTATCTCTTGGCTAGTGGGGGCTGGTTCTTTTGTGTTCTTGTAAAAAAAAAAAAAGAAGTTGTTCTGGTTTTTAAGCCCTAACTTTGCACACAGTGCAGACTGGAGAAGTTGTTGACCGCAACTGAGCTACAAAATATAAGTATCTTGATTTTTTTTTTTGATTATTTTTACAGATTACTGTTTTTACAATTTAATATATATAAAGCACTTTGTCTATTCAGTATCTTCACAAATACTTATCTGTATAAAAACTTTCATTAGTCTCTCTAGTGCTTGCTGTCTGTAGGCTATTTTGTCTCACCCTCCCTCCCTGTTGGTGTCTTGTTGTTATACTTGGTGGCTTTGCAGTTGCCCGCCCCTACTGTGACACACCTCCCAGTCTAGTGTCATTAGCTCATTCTGCTTAATACAGAGAGAACATTTGATAAGGCCTTCTGTTCCTCCTTTTTCCCTTTCAAAAAGTAAAACAAAACTTTTTTTTTTCTCTTTCGCCTGAACCTTCTTGTGTTCTGACCGTCCTTCTCAAACATTTTGGAAATATACAGTATATTTCAGAGCATTTGTTATAACTGTATTTGCTATAACTGATTTAAGTATTTTTTCTGGCTTTTTGATTATTTACTGCTTAGCGACTGCATTTTAGCCTGTTTATACAGCTCTGCATTCTATTTAAACTGTTTTGTGTTGAGTAACTGTTTTGCACTTTTAAAAAGTTATTTGTTGCTTAATTTTACCTATAGGCTAACACACTCAAGTGTGCTAGCCGCTTAAAAGCATTTATAGAATTTACTGTCTGTTTTTCCTCTGTTTTCTGCAAAAAAGAAAAAAAATAAATAAATCTTGTTTTCCCGCCTTACTGAACTAGAATAGTCCAGTCTTCAGAGTTTGCTGATCTCTGGGCTTTGTCTTGGTTCCTGTGCTATTCCATATCCTTATTTGGATAAAAGGAAGCATCTTTGTTCACCAGTGGGAGTGGGGAGCACTGAGCGGCCTATTTGTCCCTAGAGGAGTGGTTCCAGCCAGAAACTTGTAGTCTATTGGCCATTTTGGGTCAATTCCTAGCTCTTTTCAGGCCCCTGTAATAAAGCCCGCTTTAGCACGCTTTTTCGCTTGTATTCAACTCAGCACAGCTCCTCGTGGTGTCCTGCAGAGTTCTACAAGCAGCAGAGAGCAAAAGAGTGACTTTTTCCTGATTTAAGTATTTTTCTGGCTTTTGATTACTTACTGCTTAGCGACTGCATTTTCACCTGTTTATACAGCTCTGCATTGTATTTAAACTGTTTTTGTGTTGATTAACTGTTTTGCACTTTTAAAAAGTTATTTGTTGCTTAATTTTACTGTAGGCTAACACACTCAAGTGCTAGCCGTTTAAAAGCATTTATAGCATTTACTGTCTGTTTTTCCTCTGTTTTCTGCAAAAAAAAAAAAAAAAAAATCTTGTTTTCCCGCCTTACTGAACTAGAATAGTCCAGTCTTCAGAGTTTGCTGATCTCTGGGCTTTGTCTTGGTTCCTGTGTTATTCCATATCCTTATTTGGATAAAGGGAAGCTTCTTTGTTCACCAGGGGGAGTGGGGAGCACTGAGCAGCCTATTTGTCCCTAGAGCAGTGGTTCCAGCCAGAAACTTGTAGTCTATTGGCCATTTTGGGTCAATTCCTAGCTCTTTTCAACCCCCTGCTATAAAGCCCGCTTTAGCGCGCTTTAGCGCGGAGTTGCCCATAGAGCACCATCGGGCAGCGCCGGTTAAACAAGGTTAAACTATTTCTGGCTCCGTAAAGTCTGCTCTTCAATTTTTCCCTTAGAACTTCTCTACTTGCAATCTAAACAGTCTATTCTCTATCTCAAAAGCTCAGCACTTGCTGCTAAAGCATTTTTATATAGGTAAAGTACTTGTATACTAAACAAAGTACTACATTAGCCTAGAATCCCCTTGAGTACCCATTTCCCTATAGGTCCCTTCTGACTCAGTTACACAGCAAACTTTTTCACTTTTTCTAGCATGTCGAAGGGTCAGTTGCTAGTGTCCTCTCCTGTTCAGCTGGTGAATCTGGGCATCTTGAGGCAATGTTACAATTGCCTCATGTACACAGACAACCCACTCCTTTTCCCACAAAACACAAATACATGTGAGAGATGCAACTATATAGCCAAACTGGAGGCTGAGCTCTCTCAACTCAGGACTGGCAAGACCAGACAGGAGGAGAAGGAAACCACGCACACCACAAACCCAGTTTCACATAGAACTATCACAACTGCAAAACAAACACATAAACACACAAAGACATACTGGAGGCACTGATCAAAAATCTACCAAAACTACAGAGGCCTCCAACGCAGACACCCAAGCAACTGCCACCTCAAGACATAAGACATGCAACACATAGTTCTCAAAGTCAGTGTGCTAAACAGTCACAGCCCTTAAGGCCAAACACAATGCCAGACACACTTGTTATAGGTGACTCCATAGTCAGACACACTGACGTCCCACTCACCAGACTGAACAAGGAAAAGATCACAGTAAGCTGCCTGTCAGGCGCTAGAATCCACCACATAACACAAGCACTCAGGTCACTCCACAGCAAGTACAAGTATGACTCAGTCATTGTCCATGCCGGTGTGAATGACCTGAGATGTACCTCCCTGCACTACATGAAAAGAAACATAGAGGACCTCTCAGATTATGTAGCCCAGGCCGGTATGACCCTGACCCTGAGCAGTATCCTACCCTCACCAAGAATGATGCCACAATACAGAGACAAAATGATTAGCTTTAATAATTGGCTTAATTACTGGTGTCATTCTAAGGGGATCCAATGTCTGTCTGCCTGGGATGACATGCTTGACAAGCCACGCTGCTTCGCAAGGGACGGCTTGCACCTGTCACCCCTGGGCTTCCGGATATTGGCAAAGGCTCTGCCACCCCATAGTGCCTTTTTAGGCAAGGCTCAAATGATAAACCTACCGCCCTAGAAAACAAAAATGGAGAAAACTAAGGGTAATACTGCTCAATGCCAGAAGTCTAAACCTCAAGATGCATGCCCTCAAGCCCTCCTCAGTATGGAGAACATCAATGTCTGTGCTGTGACTGAAACCTGGTTCAAGGCTCCTGAGAGCACACCAGCACTATCAGGTTATACCTCATATCATGCGTTCCGGCCCCAAAATCCGGACCGAACCACAAAAGGAGGGTGAGTATCCATATTCATAAAGGATACCCACACCTCCAGGTTAGTGGCAATGCACGAAGCATCGGAGACCATCCAGGTGCAATTAACCATAGGTAAAACTGCCCTACAGTTTGTAGCATGCTACAGACCACCTTCTCAAACTCAGGAAACCCACACAGCCTTCCTGAAGACACTGGAGAGTATGAATGTCTCTCCAAACACCATCATATTGGGTGACTTCAACTACCCAAACATAGACTGGGAACATTACTCAAGCCCCAACACCCTAGCCCAAAGGTTCCTGGAGTTCATAAACTCAAATGCTATGGAACAACTAGTCACCATTCCCACAAGAGGAGAAAATATACTAGACCTGATCATCACAAACATGGGGACAAAATGCTCCACACTGGAAGTATATCCCTCATTGGTGAGATCAGACCATAAATTAATCTCATTGGAGATCCACATCCCGCCCCCACCCCAGCAAAAAGACCACAGTGAAGAACTTCTCAAAAGCAAACTTCACACTTCTTAAGACTGGAGTGGTATCCTTCAAGGCCCCCGAGCCAGTGGAAACCACAACCCACGCTGCTGAAACCCTTACAAATGCCTTCTACGAGCACCTCCAGGAATGTATGGATCAAGCAATCCCTAATAAGATCAAGAGCCTTTCCACCAAAGGCAGGCGCCCTGTCTGGTGGACCCCAGCCATAAACAAACTCTACAACAAGAGGAGAAAGCTACTACATGACAGAGCAAAATCCCTAAAAGGAAAGGCATCTCTGATCAATACTAGCAAAAAACTACGATCACTCATAAAATCATCCAAGGCCAACTTTGAGAGAAAAATCGCTAATGACACAAAAGACAATCATAAGGCCTTCTTTAGCTATGTTAGAAACCTGGGTGGAAACTCCCAGATATGCTCAGAATTAGTCCAAAATGATAAAAAAATCACTGAACCCACAGACATTGCCAACATACTGGCAGACAGGTTCAGTGCAAATTTCTCCCCTCCAAAAGGAGAAATATCTATCCCACCAGAGTCTAGCCTCCCAAACATCTCAGATGCCCAGGTGAGAGCTGCTCTCTCTAAAGCAAAAAACACAGCATCAATGGGACCGGACGGTGTCCCCGGCTGTGTGCTACACAAACTCAATGAGGAACTAAACCCACACATAAGGCTGCTGTTTAATCTTAGCCTTACTACAGGATACGTACCCAAAGAATGGCGTACAGCAACTGTGGTCCCACTCCACAAAGGTGGTGCTTCTACGGACCCTGGAAATTACCACCCCATAAGCTTGACGAGCCTTGTCTGCAAAGCTATGGAGAGGATCATAATGGAACTCATAAATAAAGACATTAGGGACCTACAGACACTGGATCCTACCCAATTTGGCTTTGTCAAGGGCAGATCCTACCTCTTGAACTTGGTCGACTTTTTCGAAACAGTCACTAAGGCCATTGATGAGGGTAAGGCAGTTCACACAGCCTACCTTGACCTAGCAAAAGCGTTCAACACAATACCCCACTCAGGCATCATAGAAAAGCTCACCAGCTTAGATGTAAACCCATATGTCACAAGATGGGTTGCAAACTGGCTCAAGGACAGAACACACAGGGTTAGAGTTGCTGGTGCCATGTCAGACTCTAAGCTGGTCATGAGTGGTGTCCCACAGGGCTCAGTCCTGGGCCCCCTCTTGTTCGGCATTTATTTTTCTGAAGTGCAGGCAAACATAGGGGGATTGTGGCTGACAAAATTTGCAGATGACTGCAAACTGGGCACCATAATTGACACTCCATCAGACACAGACATCCTCCAGAGAGGTCTCATAGAAATGGATAACTGGTGCCAGAGCCATGGCCTTAAGCTAATGCCAAAAAATGTATAGTCATACCCTTTGGGAAAAACAAGGTAACCCCTAATTACCACATAGGTGGTAATCCATTAAACACGGAAGAAGTTATCAGGGACCTGGGGACCCAAGTTGACAGTAACCTCTCTTTGACACTCACATTGCCAAAGTGGTTAGGAAGACCTTCTACATTGCCCACCTGATCATGAAGGGATTCACATCCAGATCAGGAGAGGTCATTGTACCCCTGTACTCTTCACTTATCAGACCAATGATTGAGTACAACGCCCCATTCGAGATGTACCTTATCCGACAGCTGAAGCACTCGGAAAGACTCCAAAAATTGCTCACCAAAAGGATAAAGGGGCTCAAACATATGTCATACGATGCCCGACTGAAGAAACTCCAGCTCTATTCAGTCGCATACCGTCTGCTCAGAGGTGATCTGTGCCTGACATACAAGGCCATGTCCAACCCGGAATTAATGGACATGCTCCACCTCAAAAAATCCAAATCCACCAGAGCCACGAGAGCAAGAGACTTAAACCTCAACACGGATATAAATAGGACATGCTGGAGGGACAGATTCATCACCCAGAGACTCCCAGATATGCTCAGAACAGAATTCCAGTCCATGTGAGGCAGAGCCCCTCACTGACTCTGTTCAAGAGAAATCTTGACGAGTGGATGGGAGATTGTAGGTTTACCCCAGGAATCATCTCTGTGTCACTGCTGGACAGAGGCACAGCAAACTAATGGGTATAGTATTCTCATCCTAAGGGGTGGTGAAAGCCACACACACTCTGGCTGGGCTTATAAATGCCCTTGGGCAGATAGCCTAGTATGAACCTATGAACCTATGAACTTAATCCACACACGTATGCTATGAAGGCCTTGTAGTAAGCCCTGTATGGGCTTTTCATCCAGAAAAAAGGAGGTCATTGTCCCACTGTACTCATCCCTCATTAGACCCTTTATAGAATACAATGCCCCATTTGGTATGTAGCTCTCAACACATCTGCAACAGTTAGAAAGGCTGCAGAAATACCTCACTAAATGAATCACAGGTCTAAAGCAGATGCCCTATGCTAACCATCTAAAAAAACTCCAGCTATACTCTGTGGCATATCGCCTGCTCTGAGGCAATTTCTGCTTAACATACAAGGCCATGTCAAACCCAGAGCTGTTGGACATGCTACACTTAACGAAATCCCAATCCCTCAGAGACACATGCTCCAGGGATCTAAACCTTGTCATCACAATGAACAAAACGTGCTGGAGCGATAGGTTCCTGACCCAGAGACTCCCCAGACTCTGGAATAGACTGCCCATACATATCAAACAGAGCACCTTTTTGGCCCTATTCAAAAGGAACCTTGATGATTGGATGGGAGATAGGAAATTCACCCCGGGGATCATGTCACTCTCCCTGCTAGACAGGGGTCCAGGGAAGTAAATACTGTGGGAAGAAATAGCCAGGGAATTGTTATGGCTAGGCTTGTATAAGCCCTAGGGCTGATAGCCTAGTACCAACCTATGAACCTATGAAGTAATGAAGGCAGTATGCTCCCAGCCACAGGCTTCTTCTGATCATTCCAACTGTCTTGTCTTCTGGCCCTGTCCTGCTCACTGTCCAGTGACTGGTGCAGTCCACCAAAACCTGGGCATGAAAAATAAAGCTGAAGGTTGCCACGTACACTTTGATGGTTCTGACCTCTCTGCTTTGTCATGTGTGCACTAAATATCTGAGTACTATCTGTAAAGAATTACTTCTGCTCAGTTGTTGGTCTGAGAAAAGAAGAAGTGTCCCAAAGGTCATGCATGCATTAAAAAAAATAAAAATCAGTTGACCTGCCTCCATAGGTTGGTAGGTAAGTACTAGGCTAGCTACCCTTGTGGGCCATTTTCAGCCTAGCCAGTTTCCTTTTTGGTGCTTGAGTTAACATACCCCATTTGGTGTTAGATTAGCTTTACTCATCCCATGGTCGATGATTATATATTACCCCTAGTGAGAATAACTGGGATCATACCATAGATAATGTGAGGGGACCTATGCATGGGATGAAGCATTTAGGAGCTGTTTTTGTCCATTAGTAGTACAGGGGACAGCTCTGGGGTAAATTTTCTATTATCCATCCACAGATCAGAGTTGCACTTGGATACAGGCATGGATGTGCTTGGTTTTTATGGATGAGGAGTCTTTTCCTGATCAGTGATGTCCTCTGTGATATATACATGTCCCTCCAAATGGCTGATGTTGCAGAAGATGTTTAGCGCCCTGGACTAAGTATTTCTGATGCCATTTGGCTTGCTGATGTGCAGTAGGTCCATCAGTATTGGCTCGGAGGATGCCATGTATGCCAGACATAAATCATCTCTTAACAGTCTGTAGGATACCAACTAAAGGGATAGAGCTTTGAGGCAGTCCATGTAGGACATATTGTTTAGGCCTTTTATCCTCTTAGTAAGGGATCTCTGTTGGCATTCCAGTTGTTGCATGTGTATAGACAGATACATGCCCAAAGGGGGCATGATACTCAATGATTATCCTAATAAGGTTAGAGTAGAGTGGGACAATGACACCCCTAGCTCTAGATGCAATCCCTTTGTTTATAAGCTGCACAATAAAAAAGATTGTCTTACAAAAGTGAACACATTCGTCAAATGTTAGGTCACTGTCCACATAAGTCTTCACATCTTGGACAACTGGGTCATCTCTTGGGGATATAATGTCAATGGGGTAGTTCCCTGAGGATATAATAATGCATTCTTTTGCATTTAATTTAAGTTCATGACTCTGGTACAAGTTATTAATTGGGGACATCCATCTTGCAGGATGGTGAAGTCATTTGGGGTCTGAGTGATTGCTTCCAGCTTGCAGTCATCTACAAACTTATTCAGCCAGAGCCCTTTGGTATTCACTTTTACTTCAGAGAAATAGATGTCAGACAAGAGAGGTTCCAGCACTGAACCCTCCGGCAGACACCACTGGTGACTGGTCTCTTTGTGAAGGTAACTTCCCCTGTTTTGATTTCTTGCATCCTGTCTGTGAGCCAATTAGCAATGCAGAGGGTGATGCATGAGGTTATTTCAAGTTTATTTTGCTTTTTAACTATGTCTGGCAGTGATTGCTTCAAAAGCTTTGGCCAGGTTAAGGTATGCAGTGTGTACAGTCTTTTCTCCATCCATTACTTTGGTGACCTTTTCCAAAAAGTACCAGGTTGGGTAAACATGACTTGCCCTTGATGAATCCAGTTTTTGGAGGTTCCCTATGTCTTTGCTAAATAGTTCCATGATAAGTCTTTCCATGGTTTTGCATATGTGGCTAGATAGATGTATGAGTCTGTAATTTCCTGATTCTGTGGAAGGTCCTTCCTTATCCTGGGGAATGGATGTAGCTGTTCTACATTCATTTGGTACAAAACCTATGTGGAGGCTGAGATTCAACAGTGTTGTTATAAGTTGCTAAATAGTGCCTCATGCTATTTAAGATTCATATAAAGATATTGGTAAGACCGATCAATGCAGTATTTTTAGCTTCAGATTGCTCTTTTAAGACTTAGTTTTGTGTGATAGCTGGAGGTGAGTTGCTTTCAGATATATCTTGTAGGATACATGAAAGAGAAAGAGGGGTAAAATTTGTGCTGAATTTATCAGTCATTTGTTCACTATATTTTCAGCCTCAGTGTAGGTAACATCACTCACAATCATCTCAGCACATTGATGCAGTATGCTTCTGAAATTGCTAACTAAAAAATGCCTTGTGATTGTCTTTGGCTTGAGTGACTATTTCTGCCTCAGACTTTGCTTTGGTGGATTTTATCAAGCTGATGAGTTGTTCGTTTATTTCAATTTCAAGGGCTGTATGATTTTGGGAATTACTGCCTTACTTTTGGTCAGAATTCTCTTTCTTTTATTGTAAAGCTAGTTGACATTATTGTTCCAATGTGGGTTTGTTTCTGGGATTTGCCCTCTGCTTGTTCCTACAGGGTACAGCTGCATCTATGCTGCTGTTAACATGTTGCAATAGTGTGGTGGTGTACAACTCTATGTATTCAGTGGAGTTAACTGGATTTGGTGGGGATATCAAGCTTAACAATGTATCACTTTTGGGAGGTTGGCATAATGGTTAAGGTGCTTACTTTTGAAACACAAGGTGCAGGGTTTGATTCTGACATGGCGTAATTGGCTATTAAAGGTACCTCTGGTTTCAGTTTTATTTCAAAGTAGATGGCTTTATTGTTAGATGTAATAATTGACAAGATCTGCAAGGGATGGTGCATGATACCATCATATTAATAAGGATAAGATCCAAGATGTTATCCCCCCTAGTGGGTACTCTAATTGTTCCAGGGCATTTGCACTGAAAAGTCCAGGAATCTCTGTAGTTGCACACTTGTTTTGGTAACAATACTGAGCCGTATGTTGTCTTGTATCTACATTCTGCTTCTTACAACTGCTCCGTCAGTATAAATTAGAATTTTATAAATTATGAATCGCCACTATTTGATTTGCATAGAGATTTTTACCTGTCTGATTTAAAGATGTACTAAAACCATTTTTATTATTCACAGGCTGGCCACTGCTATTAGGACTGACTGGTATCCCTGCAGCCTTGGAATTAATTTGTTTACCCTTTTTCCCTGAAAGCCCACGTTTTCTATTGATTCAGAAAGGTGATGAAGGAAAAGCAAAAGAAGGTGAGAGCCTTGTTGTTAATATAAGTCTTTGCTATGCAGCCGAAACAATTAATTCCATGTGCTATTTAGTAACACACTTTATAAAGAGTTACTAGAAATATTCATCTTCCATGTATTTTGCTCTCAGTGTTACCTGCTACTCTATAGTTCCACACCTGTTTAGACTTCAGCATCTTGCAAGCTGTTAGCTCTAATTCCCTATTACAGAAAACCTCCTCTGTGCCAGGTTCAGGTTTATAAGTTGTGAGATATTTCCTTGAGGGGGACAATTGACGGGAGGAACTTTACACCCCCCACCCCTGGCTACCTCCTGTGAAAAGCCTTCTAGTGTATCCCCCGACTAACAGCAGGGAGCAGGTCTTGGCAGTTCTTACCCCGGCCAAAAATGCTGCTTCAGTGGGCCGACTATATTGCAGGTTAATTCTTAAATAGCTTAAATCATGACCTTTTAAGGCATTTTTCAACTACAGACTCAAAATAAGTTACTTACCAAGTGAATGGAGGACTGCACCAGCCATCCCTCTTCACAAGCGTGGTCCGTGAACTGACCCCAGAAACTACAGACCAATCAGTCTGACAAGTCTAATATGCACAACCATGTAATGAATTATCACAGGAATGATCAACAATGACATTGCCAAACCTAAAGACACTGGACCCAACCCAGTTTGGCTTTGTCAAGGGAAGGCCTTTCCTACTTAACCTGGTAGACTTCACTGAGAGGGTCAACAAGGCAATAGATGAGAAGATGGTGCATATCACCTACCTTGACTTGGCTAAGGTGTTTGATATGATTCCCCACTCGGGTATAATTAAAAAACTAACCAATGTTGGCATAAATCCCTATAGATGTCACTGGATTGTCAGCTGGTTTACAGACACGACCCAAAAACCTCAGGACTGGTGAGATCACCTCTGAAACTGGCCACCTGTGGATTACCTTAGGGATCCATGCTGGACCTGCTCCTTTTTGGCACATATATTTTTTGGAAGTCAAAACTAATGTCAGGGACCTCTGTCTCTCCAAGTTCTCAGATGACTGTAAATTGGTAGTTATTACAGATTCCCCCACAACACTTACACCCTGTAAGGGGGCCTAAGACAGATAAATGACTGATGCCAAAGCCATGGTTTAATACTTAAGGCCCAAAAGCGCATTATAGTGCACACAAAACAGTTACTCCATTGATAAAACACCCCTAAGAGTTGACCCTGTAGTTAGGGATCTGGGAACATGTGAAACCGCAGAAATACCTCACTAAAAGAATCACAGGCATAAAGCAGATGCCCTACACTGACCACCTTAAAAAACTCCAGCTATACTCTGTCACATATCGTCTACTCAGAGGCGATCTCTGCTTAACATACAAGGCCATGTCAAACCCAGAGCTGTTGGGCATGCTACACTTAAAGAAATCCCAATCCCTCAGAGCCACACGCTCCAGGGATCTAAACCTTGTCATCACAATAAACAAAACGTGCTGGAGGGATAGGTTCTTAACCCAGAGACTCCCCAGACTCTGGAATAGATTGCCCATACATGTCAAGCAGAGTGCCTCTTTGGCCCTCTTCAAAAGGAACCTTGACGATTGGATGAGAGAAAGGAAATTCACTCCAGGGGATCACGTCAGTCGCCCTGCTAGACAGATGTCCATGGAAGTAAATAGTGTGGGAAGAAATAGCCAGGGAATTGTTATGGCTAGGCTTGTATAGGCCCTAGGGCTGATAGCCTAGTACCAACCTATGAACAGTAATCTGCACTTTGACCAACACTTAGCCAAGATAGTAAGAAAGTCATTCCATGTTACCCAACTTATAAGTAAAGGTATAGTAGCCAGTTCCAAGGAAGTTATGGTACAACTTTAGTCAGCCCTTATCAGACCTGTCATTAAGAACAATGCCCTCTTCAGCATGTCCTTGACCAGCATACCTCTCAAATGTACAACTTTTCACAGAATGCCAAGATTTTTGCCTCATATGTTATGTCTGTTTCTCATAAAACTGGTTTTCTGGCAAATCATTGAGGGCTGAAGTAAAAAAAAATGGCAGACATTTGAGTTTCAGACTTCTTACCCATCAAAATATTCATGCTAATAAAAAAATGTTCTGTCAATTTTCTAAGTTTGCAAAAACAATTTTAAAAATTGTCCCTATTTTTGGTACTTTGCCGCCATTATTGATGGCTTTGCCCAGATTTCTTGTTCTAAGAGGTTGAGAGGTATGCTCACCAGGCACTTGCAACAGTTAGAATGCTCCCAGATGCTCCTTATCAGGAGAATCTAGGATATTAACACACTGTCCTGCACAGATCACCTTAAGGTCCTATCACTATACTCAGTCTCCTACAGGTTACTGAGAGGTGATCATTGCCTTGCATGTAAGGCATCCGCAGATCCAGCCCTGATGGATCTTTTGTACATCCACAAAACAAACAGCACTAAAAACACTAGATCCAAGGATTTAAACTTTGCCTGTGATATAAATAGAAGATGTTGGAGAGACTGACATGTATTTCAAAGGATCACTGTGCTATGGAATAGAATCCCCATCTGTGTGAAGCAGTTTATCCCTGACCCTATTGAAATGTAACTATGACCATTGGATAGGAAATCATAAATTCACCCCTCGTCTGGCCGCCATGTCTCTAATGGACAGAAACAGACAGTTAAGTAAAATATTACTTAACATAGCCCCCAAAGCTCTTAGCCATCTCCAATTTAACATACCTGTCCTGGTGGACACCCAGGGTACTTGAGAACACAATTGGGTTGAGTTGCATGGCTAGACATATAAAGGCCTTGGTGACTGTTAGCCTAATATATACCTATGAACCTAAACTGCAGTTCTACAGATTCAACATGGGCAACGAGAAGCTTGGAGCAGTCAAACAGGTTCCAGGATGTTTCAGTTTTATTTGGTAGAGCATAAGAGTAATAAAGTAATTTAAAATTAAGGAAGTAGATTATGGCAGATGGGTTTGTTAGACTATTAGACAATAAAATATTATTGGTTGCTTTAAAGGGGACCAAGTAGAGGGTGATTGGGGATGGTATTTTTAAATGTATGTTCGCAAATTCCTTAAAGTTTTTTTTTTTTGTGTGAAAGTTCTTTTCTTAACATTTCTCTTCTCCAATGTGGTTGTTAGAAAGTCCTTTTACCTTGTGCAACTAATTGAAAAAAGTATATCTTGAAAAATCAATATCTTAGAAAACCTTTATTACCTGATTTGGCTTACTAAGTCCCTTACTACCCATTAAAGAGTACCTCAGTGGAAAACTGCTCAAGAAAGCTTAATGCTTTACATTTGAGCTCTTGAACGCTAAATGTCTTACCAGGGCATAAAAGTGAAATTTACTCTCATAGCCACAAAACTATAAAATGTATCAAGCACAACTCTTTCGACAAATTGTTATAAAAAGGAGGAGAGGAACCTAACAGAAAATAAGAAAGAACCTACGTTTATCTCCAGTGCACTCACGCAGTATACACAGACCCTTACTACCTCCTGGTCTGGTCATAACCTAAATCTACTAGGATGGCTTCAACTGCCTAACCAACTAATTGTTGTACACAAGATCCTGTACCAACCAAATAATACACCCATACTTAAAAACCTCATCACTCCTACAGTAACCTTAGCACACTTCGTTCATCTGAAAGACTAAAAGTTCAAACTATCAAATCCAACAACACAGCCAGTAAATCTCTGTTTGCTAACTCTGTTTGACAAAACTTGGAATTCTCTTCCTGCTAATCTTATTTCTGTACTCTCTCTACCTCTGTTCAAGAAATGTCTGATTCAGTACTTTAAAAACCGATGGCTATGTCCTTGTCCTAACCCAGACTAATTCTAACCACCACTCGTGTGCACATGGAGGACTTCTGCCTACACTTTACTGTTTCTTAACTTATAAATCCTATGATCTCCTTGGATCTACTACCAGGTTAGCCTACTAGGCATTCAATACCCTATCATTTTTAAAAATACTGTATAGAATTTTCCATCTGAGTAAAAATGTAATAATTTGTTTGTGTATCTGTTTTTGTGTTTGTTTACGTATGTGTAAAAACCCTTTTACTTGTGTTTTATTGTGTGTTTTAAACTGTAAAAATGTAACAGTTTGTTGAATGTCTTTTTGGAGCTTTTCTCCACGGGCCTCTGCTGAAAATGGACATGTATCCAGTCGGACTATCCCGGTAAACAAATGTAAAATAAATAAATAAACAAAGGAAGTCCTTATCACCTTTTATTTCCATGTTTAGGTCTATCATAGAATGCAGTGGTTCCTTAGAGATTTATCTCACCAGACACATAAAACAACTAGAACAACCACAAAGATTCCTAACTGAAAATATTAAGGACTTCAAAAGCCTGAGCTACCGGGAGAGACTGGAAGCTCTATCCCTGTACTCAGTATCCTGTAAACTCCTTAGGGCTGAAATGTGCCTTGCTTATCAGGCCATAAGGGATTCAGTAGTACAAGACCTCTTATCCTTTCATAAATGAAAGAGTCCTACAAATAGTAGGACCAGAGACCCAGAGACCTAAATCAGCTTCAGCAAATAAACAAAACAAGGAGGAGATAGACAGATTTACCTCATGGTACCTACCTCTTCCTTGAAACAAGCTTTCTATACAACTTAAGCAGTGCAGTTCATTATCTTCGCTATAACTGGATGGTCATTTTTAAATTCACCCCTCCAAGAAAAGGGAGGTAAGGCCTAAGGTGAGTACTGGCAAAGTGTTATTGGCCTCCTGGCCTGTTGCCTTGTATATTCTATGATTCTATAATTCTGTACTTGTATGAAGATTGAGTAGGAGGCCAGATCTAGTGTGCTGTGTGTGTGGTGATGTAACCCTGCACATTACTTTTGAAAAAAAAATGCTTTCCATATATATCTAAATGTAAAGTGAAGTTTTGGTGATAAAGTCACAAAAGAAAATCATCTGTTTCCTTTTGTGGTCATTTTTTTTTTTGCAGTGTTGTTACTTTTTCATTCAATCACTTCAGTGTCAATGCTTTTGCATTTTATCAATCAACCTAATGTTGCAAGTCCAGATACTTCAAAAATAACCTGGGATTCCAATAAGAGACTGTAAATTCTAAAACTTGCTGTACACAGTTAATGACCCTACACCCCTGCTATTTATACATACTAACTCTGAGCTCACTGTATCTCATCACCCCTACTACTTATATGTACAAACTCTGAGATCACTGTACCGCCACACCCCTGCTACTTATATGTACAAACTCTGAGATCACTGTACCCCCACACCCCTGCTACTTATATGTACAAACTCTGAGATCAATGTACCCCCACACCCCTGCTACTTATATGTACAAACTCTGAGATCAATGTACCCCCACACCCCTGCTACTTATATGTACAAACTCTGAGATCATTGTACCCCCACACCCCTGCTACTTACATGTACAAACTCTGAGATCACTGTACCCCCCACACCCCTGTTACTTATATGTACAAACTCTAAGATCACTGTAACCCCACACCCCTGCTACTTATATGTACAAACTCTGAGATCACTGTATTCCCACACCCCTGCTACTTATATGTACTAATTTTGAGATCACTGTATCCCCACACCCTGCTACTTATATGTATTAACTCCAAGATCACTGTACCCCCCACACCCCTGCTACTTATATGTATTAACTCTGAGATCACTGTACCCCCACACCCCTGCTACTTATATGTCCTAACTCTGAGATCACTGTACCCCCACACCACTGCTGCTTATATGTACTAACTCTGAGATCACTGTATTCCCACACCCCTGCTATTTGTAGGTACTAACTCTGAGATCACTGTACCCCCACACCCCTGCCACTTATATGTACTAACTCTGAGATCACTGCACCCCAACACCCGTGTTACTTATATGTACTAACTCTGAGTTCACTGTACCCCAACACCCCTGCTGTTTATATGTTCTAGCTCTGAGATCATTGTACCCCCACACCCCTGCTACTTATATGTACTAACTCTGAGATCACTGTACCCCCACACCCCTGCTACTTATATGTACTAACTCCGAAATCACTGTACCCCCACACCCCTGCTACTTATATGTACTAACTCTGAGATCACTGTATCTCCAAACCCCTGCTACTTATATGTACTAACTCTGAGACCACTGTACCTCATCACCCCTGCTACGTATATGTATTAACTCAGCGATCACTGTACCCAAATACCTGTGCTATTTATAGGTACTAATTCTGAGATCACTGTCTCTCCACACCCCTGCTGCTTATATGTACTAACTCTGAGATCACTGTACCCCAACACCTTTGCTATTTATATGTACTAACTCTGAGATCACTGTACCCCCACACCCCTGCTGCTTATATGTACTAACTCTGAGATCACTGTACCTCCTCACCCCTGCTACGTATATGTACTAACTCTGAGATCACTGTATCCCCACACCCCTGCTATTTATAGGTTCTAACTCTGAGATCACTGTACTCTCACACCCCTGCTGTTTATAAGTACTAACTCTAAGATCACTGTATCTGCAAACCCCTGCTACTTGTATGTACTAACTCTGAGATCACTGTACCTCATCACCCCTGCTATGTATATGTATTAACTCAGAGATCACTGTACCCCAATATCTGTGCTATGTATAGGTACTAATTCTGAGATCACTATCTCTCCACACCCCTGCTACTTATATGTAGTAACTCTGAGATCACTGTACCTCCTCACCCCTGCTACTTATATGTAGTAACTCTGAGATCACTGTACCTCCTCACCCCTGCTACTTATATGTACTAACTCTAAGATCACTGTACCCCAACATCCCTGCTATTTATAGGTACTAACTCTGAGATCACTGTACCTACTGCCCTCTAGTCTTCAGAGTTTGCTGATCTCTGGGCTTTGTCTGATTTAAGTATTTTTTCCTGGCTTTTTGATTATTTACTGCTTAGCGACTGCATTTTCGCCTGTTTATACAGCTCTGCATTCTATTTAAACTGCTTTTGTTTTGATTAACTGCTTTGCACTTTTAAAAAGTTATTTGTTGCTTAATTTTACCTGTAGGCTAACACACTCAAGTGCGCTAGCTGTTTAAAAGCATTTACTGTCTATTTTTCCTCTGTTTTCTGCAAAAAAGAAAAACAAACAAACAAAAAAAAAAAATCTTGTTTTCCCGCCATACTGAACTAGAATAGTCCAGTCTTCAGAGTTTGCTGATCTCTGGGCTTTGTCTTGGTTCCTGTGCTATTCCATATCCTTATTTGGATAAAAGGAAGCGTCTTTGTTCACCAGTGGGAGTGGGGAGCACTGAGCAGCCTATTTGTCCCTAGAGGAGTGGTTCCAGCCAGAAACTTGTAGTCCATTGGCCATTTTGGGTCAATTCCTAGCTCTTTTCAGCCCCCTGTAATAAGGCCCGCTTTAGCAGCTTTTAGCTTGTATTCAACTCAGCACCACTCCTCGTGGTGTCCTGCAGAGTTCTACAGGCAGCAGAGAGCAAAAGAGTGACTTTTTCCTGATTTAAGTATTTTTTTCTGGCTTTTTGATTATTTACTGCTTAGCGACTGCATTTTCGCCTGTTTATACAGCTCTGCATTTTATTTAAACTGTGTTTGTGTTGATTAACTGTTTTGCACTTTTAAAAAAGTTATTTGTTGCTTAATTTTACCTGTAGGCTAACAAACTCAAGTGTGCTAGCCGTTTAAAAGCATTTATAGCATTTACTGTCTGGTTTTCCTCTGTTTTCTGCAAAAAAGACAAAAACAAAAAAAAAATCTTGTTTTCCCACCTTACTGAACTAGAATAGTCCAGTCTTCAGAGTTTGCTGATCTCTGGGCTTTGTCTTGGTTCCTGTGCTATTCCATATCCTTATTTGGATAAAAGGAAGCGTCTTTGTTCACCAGTGGGAGTGGGGAGCACCGAGCAGCCTATTTGTCCGTAGAGGAGTGGTTCCAGCCAGAAACTTGTAGTCTATTGGCCATTTTGGGTCAATTCCTAGCTCTTTTCAGCCCCCTGTAATAAAGCCCGCTTTAGCGTGCTTTTGTGTGATTTAGCGCGGAGTTGCCCATAGAGCACCATCGGGCAGCGCCGGTTAAACAAGGTTAAACTATTTCTGGCACCGTAAAGTCTGCTCTTCAATTTTTCCCTTAGAACTTCTCTACTTGCAATCTAAACAGTCTACTCTCTATCTCAAAAGCTCAGCACTTGCTCCTAAACCATTTTTATATGGGTAAAGTACTTATATACTAAACAAAGTACTACATTAGCCTAGAATCCCCTTGAGTACCCATTTCCCTATAGGTCCCTTCTGACTCAGTTACACAGCAAACTTTTTCACTTTTTCTAGCATGTCGAAGGGTCAGTTGCTAGCGTCCTCTCCTGTTCAGCTGGTGAATCTGGGCATCTTGAGGCAATGTTACAATTGCCTCATGTACACAGACAACCCACTCCTTCTCCCACAAAACACAAATACATGTGAGAGATGCAACTATATAGCCAAACTGGAGGCTGAGCTCTCTCAACTCAGGACTGGCAAGACCAGACAGGAGGAGAAGGAAACCACGCACACCACAAACCCAGTTTCACATAGAACTATCACAACTGCAAAACAAACACATAAACACACAAAGACATACTCGGAGGTACTGATCAAAAATCTACCAAAACTACAGAGGCCTCCAAAGCAGACACCCAAGCAACTGCCACCTCAAGACATAAGACATGCAACACATAGTTCTCAAAGTCAGTGTGCTAAACAGTCACAGCTCTTAAGGCCAAACACAATGCCAGACACACTTGTTATAGGTGACTCCATAGTCAGACACACTGACATCCCACTCACCAGACTGAACAAGGAAAAGATCACAGTAAGCTGCCTGTCAGGCGGTAGAATCCGCCACATAACACAAGCACTCAGGTCACTCCACAGCAAGTACAAGTATGACTCAGTCATTGTCCATGCCGGTGTGAACGACCTGAGATGTACCTCCCTGGACTACATGAAAAGAGACATAGAGGAGCTCTCAGATTATGTAGCCCAGGCCGGTATGACCCTGACCCTGAGCAGTATCCTACCCTCACCAAGAATGATGCCACAATACAGAGACAAAATGATCAGCTTTAATAATTGGCTTAATTACTGGTGTCATTCTAAGGGGATCTAATGTCTGTCTGCCTGGGATGACATGCTTGACAAGCCACGCTGTTTCGCAAGGGATGGCTTGCACCTGTCACCCCTGGGCTTCCGGATATTGGCAAAGGCTCTTGCCACCCCCCATAGTGCCTTTTTTAGGCAAGGCTCAAATGATAAACCTACCACCCTAGAAAACATAAATGGAGAAAAACTAAGGGTAATACTGCTCAATGCCAGAAGTCTAAACCTCAAGATGCACGCCCTCGAAGCCCTCTTCAGTATGGAGAACATCGATGTCTGTGCTGTGACTGAAACCTGGTTCAAGGCTCCTGAGAGCACCCCAGCACTATCAGGTTATACCTCATATCATGCGTTCTGGCCCCAAAATCCGGACTGAACCACAAAAGGAGGGGGAGTATCCATATTCATAAAGGATACCCACACCTCCAGGTTAGTGGCAATGCACGAAGCATCGGAGACCATCCAGGTGCAATTAACCATAGGTAAAACTGCCCTACAGTTTGTAGCATGCTACAGACCACCCTCTCAAACTCAGGAAACCCACACAGCCTTCCTGAAGACACTGGAGAGTATGAATGTCTCTCCAAACACCATCATATTGGGTGACTTCAACTACCCAAATATAGACTGGGAACATTACTCAAGCCCCAACACCCTAGCCCAAAGGTTCCTGGAGTTCATAAACTCAAATGCTATGGAACAACTAGTCACCATTCCCACAAGAGGAGAAAATATACTAGACCTGATCATCACAAACATGGGGACAAAATGCTCCACACCGGAAGTATATCCCTCATTGGTGAGATCAGACCATAAATTAATCTCACTGGAGATCCACATCCCGCCCAACCCCAGCAAAAGACCACAGTGAAGAACTTCTCAAAAGCAAACTTCACACTTCTTAAGACTGGAGTGGTATCCTTCAAGCCCCCGAGCCAGTGGAAACCACAACCCACGCTGCTGAAACCCTTACAAATGCCTTCTACGAGCACCTCCAGGAATGTATGGATCAAGCAATCCCTAATAAAATCAAGACCCTTTCCACCAAAGGCAGGCGCCCAGTCTGGTGGACCCCAGCCATAAACAAACTCTACAACAAGAGGAGAAAGCTACTACATGACAGAGCAAAATCCCTAAAAGGGAAGGCATCTCTGATCACTACTAGCAAAAACTATGATCACTCATAAAATCATCCAAGGCCAACTTTGAGAGAAAAATCGCTAATGACACAAAAGACAATCATAAGGCCTTCTTTAGCTATGTTAGAAACCTGGGTGGAAACTCCCAGATATGCTCAGAATTAGTCCAAAATGATACAAAAATCACTGAACCCACAGACATTGCCAACATACTGGCAGACAGGTTCAGTGCAAATTTCTCCCTCCTCCCCAAAAGGAGAAATATCTATCCCACCAGAGTCTAGCCTCCCAAACATCTCAGATGCCCAGGTGAGAGCTGCTCTCTCTAAAGCAAAAAACACAGCATCAATGGGACCGGACGGTGTCCCCAGCTGTGTGCTACACAACTCAATGAGGAACTAAACCCACACATAAGGCTGCTGTTTAATCTTAGCCTTACTACAGGATACGTGCCCAAAGAATGGCGTACGGCAACTGTGGTCCCACTCCACAAAGGCAGTGCTTCTACGGACCCTGGAAATTACCACCCCATAAGCTTGACGAGCCTTGTCTGCAAAGCTATGGAGAGGATCATAATGGAACTCATAAATAAAGACACTGGGGACCTACAGACACTGGATCCTACCCAATTTGGCTTTGTCAAGGGCAGATCCTGCCTCTTGAACTTGGTCGACTTTTTCGAAACAGTCACTAAGGCCATTGATGAGGGTAAGGCAGTTCACACAGCCTACCTTGACCTAGCAAAAGCGTTCGACACAATACCTCACTCGGGCATCATAGAAAAGCTCACCAGCTTAGATGTAAACTCATATGTCACAAGATGGGTTGCAAACTGGCTCAAGGATAGAACCGACAGGGTTAGAGTTGCTGGTGCCATGTCAGACTCTAAGCCGGTCATGAGCGGTGTCCCACAGGGCTCAGTCCTGGGCTCCCTCTTGTTCGGCATTTATTTTCTGAAGTGCAGGCAAACATAGGGGGATTGTGGCTGACAAAATTTGCAGCTGACTGCAAACTGGGCAACATAATTGACACTCCATCAGACACAGACATCCTCCAGAGAGGTCTCATAGAAATGGATAACTGGTGCCAGAGCCATGGCCTTAAGCTAAATGCCAAAAAATGTATAGTCATACCCTTTGGGAAAAACAAGGTAACCCCTAATTACCACATAGGTGGTAATCCATTAAACCCGGAAGACGTTATCAGGGACCTGGGGACCCAAGTTGACAGTAACCTATCTTTTGACACTCACATTGCCAAAGTGGTTAGGAAGACCATCTACATTGCCCACCTGATCATGAAGGGATTCACATCCAGATCAGGAGAGGTCATTGTACCTCTGTACTCTTCACTTATCAGACCAATGATTGAGTACAATGCCCCATTCGGAATGTACCTTACCCGACACCTGCAGCAGTTGGAAAGACCCCAAAAGTTCCTCACCAAAAGGATAAAGGGGCTCAAACATATGTCATACACTGCCCGACTGAAGAAACTCCAGCTCTATTCAGTCGCATACCATCTGCTCAGAGGTGATCTGTGCCTGACATACAAGGCCATGTCCAACCCGGAATTAATGGACATGCTACACCTCAAAAAATCCAAATCCACCAGAGCCACGAGAGCAAGAGGCTTAAACCTCAACACGGATATAAATAGGACGTGCTGGAGGGACAGATTTATCACCCAGAGACTCCCTACACTATGGAACAGAATCCCAGTCCATGTGAGGCAGAGCCCCTCACTGACTCTGTTCAAGAGAAATCTTGACGAATGGATGGGAGATCGTAGGTTTACCCCAGGAATCATCTCTGTGTCACTGCTGGACAGAGGCACAGTAAACTAATGGGTATAGTATTCTCATCCTAAGGGGTGGTGAAAGCCACACACATTCTGGCTAGGCTTATAAATGCCCTAGGGCAGATAGCCTAGTATGAACCTATGAACCTATGAACCTATATAATAACTCTGAGATCACAATTGCCGAGAAGATTCTCAAGGTGAGCTTCTTCACATCCTTTTCACAAACATATAACAGTCTGGATATGAGCAAAGCATTTTTCATAATCGTTTGCCTATGTACATCGCAGTGTAAAATAGTACAATTTTCAGTCAAATAAAATGGAAATAGAAAATAGTAATTACGTATGTTCTAGTCTGTCCGTGGTTTTATCTTGTAAGCAGTGCAACAGGTAATTCCATTTAGTTCAGTCTCTCACTTAAAATAGTACCATTCACCTAGACAGTATACCTTTTTACCTACCATAATGGCAAGTTCATCCCCAATTTCAGCCTATTTTTTCAGGTCGTTGAGCTTTCTCAGAGATGTCGTTCAGTTTCAGCAAAATGTTTTCCACAAGGCTTCACATTTTTTCCATGAGTTTTTGTGCTGTAAAACCCAACTGTGTTAAAAGCACTAATGCACAAGAACAAACGGTGTCTAACTGGTAATCAGACCCCTGCAATGGCATTATTCTACAAACTCAGATGACCACTCTGATACACAGTACAACTATCACTTATATGCAGTAGTACTGTTAACCATGCTTATTTGCATATGTAGTGTGCAACAGCAGCAAGCTTGGTGCATTTAACATGTTAACATGTCTCTCCTGCTGTCTTTATATGGTGCTGTGAGTGATTCTTGTGTATGCATTTTCTATGTCTTTTTCTGAATTTTAGCCTTGTTCCCTGTCTGACATTTCTGTGACTATTACATTAATGCATACTTTTTACTTTGTATGAATAACTTTAATTTTTAGTTAGAAAATTAATAAAATTATTTCTTTTTAACATTCAAACTACAATGTATAGAAGAATGCGTTGGTACTTTGTTATAATGTTTCTGTTTCCTTGTAAACTGTCAGTTTACTGCAGTTTTTTGATATAGTGCATGCCTCTATTTAGATTTACCTATATTACTAATGGCTTGTGTCATAGCCAAAGAGAGTCTGTTGGTCCAGACCACCAGCTTGATTAACACATTTATAAATTAACAAAGAAATCACTGTGTGAGAGCAGAATATGAAGATGCGAAGAATTAGCACTGGAAATATGAGTAAGGTATTATTTCAAAGAAAGGGTGGTGCATGATTCAAACAGCTTTTGCAAGGAGGATGTGGCATAATTCCAGAAGATATAGAGATCTATGAGAGTTCATTAATGTAATGGGGAAAAAATAATATAATGAGTAGGAGAAATGAAAATGGCCAGCGGAGAAGTGTAGACAACAAATGATTCTTAAATTATATCAGAACTTATGTTTCTATATTTCTGTGTCAGCAGAATTAACATCTCTACCTGGAAGCACTTTCTTTGGTGAAATCTTCCTTTCTTCCTATCTACTAATTTCAACCAGCATTCAGGTTAATATCCAGAATTAGTGAACAGCACAATATATACAGTATTTCTTACTCTATAAGAGATCGGGCTATGATTATAGGACTGAGAAAATACTAGAAAAAAACTCGTAGTAAGACTGAATTTGACACAGATCTTTTGTTGTTACTATTATTAAAACTGTGGGTTAAATAAAACATGAAAGTACTAAATATCTAAGTACAATAAACACCAGAGTTTCAATATGTAAAGCAAAATACAGAAATGTGCTAATTTACCATTTTTCTTTGCAGCTTTAAAAAAGTTGAGAGGCTGGGATGATGTCGATAATGAAATTAGAGAGATAAAAGCAGAAGATGAAGCAGAGAAAGCAGAAGGACAGATATCTATTCTCAACCTTTGTCAATTCAAATTTCTAAGGTGGCAGATTATTTCAGTGATAGCAATGAACATGGGTCAACAGCTTTCTGGAATAAATGCGGTAGGTCACAATGTCTGTTAAGGTAGGCAATGAATCAAGAATAAACATAAGCATAAGCTAGTGCATGGCATTAACTTTTACTTGCTGACGTCTTTTATGCTGACTCCAGGGTTATCCTTTCTTGTAAGGTAAGAGCATGTCTGTCTCATCTGTAAACTCGCTTCCATCTCCTGGACTTTCAACATCAGGATCTTATCGATGGTTTCATTATGCAGGGCTTTAAATGAAAGCTCCTGAAATTTCAGTTTCATGACAATACAAGTGAAGGACGGCAGAGCTGAAATGTGGGACACTGTAGGTGATAGTGATCCAAACTACTTACAAATAATATAGAAGCCTGGCAGACAGTTTACAGGCTGTCTAAAGTTAATTGGGATTGTTATGCTTATTGGCCACATTTCCCCTAATAGTATAAATTCCACCATGGGTCTTTTCAGAAGAGTCCACTAGCCTAATAGGTTCATAGCTAGGTACTAGGCTATTGGCCATAGGGCCTATATAAGCCTAGCCAAAAAGGTACCCTGGCTTTTGCCACCCAAGAAAATTATTTTCCTGTGCCCCTGTCGAGCAGAGCCACAGAAGTGATCCCCGGGGTGAATTTCTTATCTTCCATCCAGTCATCAAGATTGTTCTTGAAGAGTGCTAATGAGGAGCTCTGTTTTATATAGATAAGTAGTTTGTTCCAGAGTATGGGAAGTCTCTGGGACAGGAATCTATCCCTCCAGCATGTTCTCTTTATTGTTGTGACAAGGTTTAGGTCCCTAGAGCATGTAGCTTGGAGGGATTGGGATTTCTTTAAGTGTAGCATGTCCAACAGCTCTGGGTTTGACATAGCTTTCTATGTTAGGCAGAGATCACCTCTGAGTAGGTGATATGCAATGGAGTAAATCTGAAGTTTTTTGAGATGGTCTGTGTAGGGCATCTGTTTGAGGCCAGTAATCCTCTTTGTGAGGTATTTTTGTGGCCTTTCCAGTTGTTGTAGATGTCTTGTGAGGTACATACCAAAAGGGGCACTGTATTCTATAATGGGTCTAATGAGTGATGAGTAGAGGGGAACAATGGCCTCTTTTTTCCTGGATGAGAAACCTTTTGTGATGAGGTGTGCCATGTAGAAAGATTTCCTGATTACTGTGGCAATGTGATTATCAAAGGAGTGACTACTGTCCATCTGTGTCCCAAGGTCTCTTATCACAGTTTTGGTGTTAAGTAGAATACCGCCTATGTGGTAGTTCATGGCTACAGAGTTTTTACCAAAAGGGATGACAATGCACTTTTTGGCGCTGAGCTTGAGGCCATGGCTTTGACACCAGGCATTTGTCTCAGTGAGGCCCTTTTGTAGGCTGTCCACATCGTCAGGACTTATGGCTCCAATTTTGCAGTCATCTGCAAACTTCATTAGCCAAAGACCTTCTGTGTTAGCCTATACTTCAAAGAAGTAGATACCAAACAGGAGAGGACCCAGGACTGAACCCTGTGGTACTCCACTTGTTACTGGTCTGAAGTCAGATTTGGAGTCTGCTACTTTCACAGTGTGGGTTCTGTCAGTGAGCTAGTTGGCAACCCATCTTGTGGCATAGGGATTTAACCTAGTTTAGTGAGTTTAGCTATAATTCCAGAGTAGGGGATGGTGTTGAAAGCCTTGGCGAGATCTAGATAGGCTGTGTGAACCACCTTACCCTCATCTAGGGCTTTAGTGACTGCTTCAAAGAGGTCTATCAGGTTTAGAAGACATGATCTGCCTTTTACAAATCTGAAATGGGTGTGGTCCAGAGTTTGGAGATTTCCAATGTCATTGTTTATACATTCCATGATGGTACGTTCCATAGCCTTGCAGACCAGGCTCATCAGGCTAATGGGGTGGTAGTTCCTGGGGTCCGTGGTGGCTCCCCCTTTGTGGACTGGGATGACCGTCGCTGTGCACCATTCTGTGGGCAAAAAGCCTGAGGTAAGGCTATGATTGAATATGGTACTTAGGTGGGGTGCCAGTTCGTTCTGTAGTTCATGTAGAACGCAGCCTGAGATGTTGTCAGGTCCCATGGATGCTGTGTTCTTGGTTTTGGAGAGTATGGTTTTTACCTGTGCAGCCGTGATTACGGGAACTTTGCATTCTTCTGGTATAGAGATGGGCCCTTTAGGGGGTGAGAGGAGGGTAAAGTTAGCACTGAACCTATCTGCCAGGATGTTGGCAATATCAGTTGGGTCTGTATATTTAGTGCCAATGTGCTGTAACTCCGAGAAGATCTGAGTGTTGCCATTGAGATTCTTGACATAGCTTTAGAATGCATTGTGATGGTCTTTAGAATCAGTGGTGATTTTGTTTTCGCAACTAGCTTTGGAGGATTTTATGAGGGATCTCAGTTTCTTACTGAGGCTGACCAGGGATTTCCTCAAAAATGGGATTTTACTCTTTTTTACAACAGTTTCTTTCTTCTGTTGTAGAGTTTGTTTATGGCAAGGAACCACCAGATTGGCTTCCTTTTTTTGGAGGATAGCATCTTGGTACTGTTAGGGATTGCATGATCCGTGCACTCGTGTAAGTGCTTATAAAGTGCATTTGTGTAGGATTCAGCAGTCATACCTCTATTGTCCATCTGCATGGGTGTCGTGAAGTTTGTCACTTCTGTCTTAAGAAGCGTGAAGTTGTCTTTGGAGAAATGTTTTACTGTGGTTTCCCCTAATGGGGGGTGGGGTGGGATGTGGATGTCTAGGGTGATTAGCTTGTGGTCGGATCTGACCAATGAGGAACTGATCTTTGGTGTGGAACACTGGTTGCCCATGTTGGTAATGAAAAGGTCTAGGAAATTGCTGCCCCTGGTGGGGGTGTGAAAAAGTTGATCCAAGGCATTGGAATTTATGAATTCCAGAAAACATTGAGCAAAAGAGTTGGTACATGAGTAGTTTTCCCAGTTAATGGTGGGGTAGTTGAAATTGCCCATTATTAGGGTGTTAGGTTGTACCCTAATATTTTCCAGTGTATCAAGAAATGAGGAGTGAGAATCCTGGGGCATGGTGGGGGATCTGTAGCAAGCTGCAATTTGGATTGCGGTCTTGCTCAGAGTTAGTTGTACTTGGATAATCTCGGATGCTTTATGTTGAGGAACTATTCTGGAGGTGTGGATATCCTTAATCAATATGGACACGCCTCCGCCTTTAGTGTTTTGGACAAGGTTAGGTGGCCGAAAGGTGTGGTATGGATTATAGCCAGGTAGTGCAGGGGTGCTCTCTGGAGCCTTGAACCAGGTCTCTGTCACTGCACAGATGTCGATGTTCTTCATTTTAAGGAGTGCCTCAAGTGAATGCATTTTGAGGTTTATACGTCTAATGGGACTAACCCAATTAACAACGGATGAATATTTTACTTGACACACTCTGCCTAATTATCATGCTCAACTATGATGTACTTATACATGTTTCATGTTTGTTATGGAGTTTTTCTCCTTGGGTCTCCACTGAAAAGGGGTCTTGCATGGCTGATATGGACAATACTGGTAAACAACTGTAGTAAATAAATAAACAAACAAATAAATAAACAAAAGAACTTGTGCATAACAGTTATTCTGTTTGCATCTGGCATAGTACAACACTTAAACTTCTTATAAATAAGCAGACAGTAGTTTATCAACATCAGATTGTAAGAAGCAAGCAATGAAAATATCCTGAAATGTATTGCAGCCCATAGAAATAAATTACTTGACTTGTCTACTGTTTTAGGATGCAATGATCCAGCTAGCAAAAGATCCCTGTACTGCTGCAATCTTCTCAATGCTTGTGCCAGGCTTAATATGCCCTGTATATATAAATATGACTCAGTCATTGTACATGTGGGTGTGAATGACCTGAGATGTACCTCCCTGGACTACATGAAAAGAGACATGGAGGAGCTCTCGGATTATGTAGCCCAGACGGGTATGACCCTAGTCCTGAGCAGCATCTTACCATCACCCAGAATGATACTACAGTACAAGCAGAAAATGATAGATTTCAACAACTGGCTAAGTTTCTGGTGTCATTCTAAGGTGATCCAGTATCTGATTGCCTGAGATGACATGATTGACAGACCTCGATGCTTTGCCAGAGATGGCCTGCATCTGTCACCCCTGGGCTTCCGGATACTGGCCAAGGCTCTTGCCACCCCTATAGTGCCTTTTTAGGTGGTGTTCCAAAGACCAAATTACCGCCGTAACAGCTACAAACAAATGCAATCTGAGGGTCATGCTGCTCAATACTAGAAGTATCTGAGGGTCATGCTGCTCAATACTAGAAGTATCTGAGGGTCATGCTGCTCAATACTAGAAGTATCTGAGGGTCATGCTGCTCAATACTAGAAGTATCTGAGGGTCATGCTGCTCAATACTAGAAGTCTAAATCTCAAAATGCACTTGCTCAAAGCATTCCTTAAAATAGAGAACATCAACATTTGTGCTGTAACAGAGACCTGGTTCAAGGCGGCAGAGAGCACCCCTACACTACCAGGCTATAACTCTTTCCACACCTTTTGGCCCCAGAACTTGGACTGAAGCTCCAAAGGTGGTGGCGTTTCCATATACATAAAGGATGCACACACCTCCAGACTGGTAGCCCAACATAACACAGTAGAGATACTTCAGGTGCAGCTAACACAGGGTAAGACAACAATCCAAGTCATAGCCTGCCATGTTCCAAGACTCACACTCCATGTTCCAAGGCACCCTGGAGAATATTATGGTCCAACCTAACACTCTCATACTAGGTGACTTCAACTAACCCTCCATTAACTGGGAAAACTACTCATGTACCAATACACTTGCCCAACATTTCCTGAAATTCATTAATTCCAATGCCCTGGACCAGCTCGTTCTTACCCCCACTAGAGGTAGCAACATCCTTGACCTGGTCATTACTAACATGGGTGACCATTGCTCTATACCAATAGTCAGCTCCTCCCTGGTTCAATCCGACCACAAACTAATCACCTTGGAAAACCACTCCCCCCCACCACAAAGGTAACCACCATGAAAAACTTCTCCAAAGCTAACTTTGGGCTCCTAAAAACAGAGGTGGCTAACTTCACGGCACCCATGCAAATGGAGAATAGTTGCATGACCGCTGAAGCATACACCAATGCACTGTACGAATACATACACAAATGAATGGATCTCGCCATACCCAATAGAACCAAGATGCTCTCCTCCAAAAAAAGGAAGCCAATTTGGTGGTCCCCTGCCATAAACAAACTCTACAACAGAATGAGGAAACTGATGCAGAATAAGGGGAAGTCTCAAGACTGGAAAAACTCCCTTATCAACCTCAAGAAAAAGTTAAGATCCCTCATCAAATCCTCTAAAGCTAGCTATGGAAACAGAATTGCAGCAGATAGTAAAGACAACCACAAGGCCTTCTGTAGTTATGTAAAGAATCTCATGGCAATACCCAGATTTGCTGTGAGCTACTGCACAATGGTACCTCCTATACCAAGAGAAAACGCTGTCAGAGAGTTCATAAGCAAAAAACACAAGAGTTCACCACAGAACGCCAAATTTAATGAATGAAGCTTTCGGGTTCTCAACCCTTTATGTTCTATGACACGATCCTTAAGCCTTCTTGTTGTTTTTCCTACATAAAATTTTTGACAACACATACAAGTAGCAAGGTATACTAATTTGGATGTATTGCAGGTGGCCATAGAACATAAATCAGAAATTAATAGGAAAGTTCAAACAAATGCCTTATATAAGCACATAATGGAAAATGCAACACATAGGTTTAAATTTAGGTGTATTGATACAGTTGATTTGGGAGTAAGAGGTGGTGATTTAAACAATTTATTAGAGATTAAGGAGTTACAATGGATAATTAGACTGCAGGCTGATGTTAGTCCTGGTCTTAATAATGCCACTAGTATAAAGCCTATATTGGTGAAACGACAGCAAGATAATTTATAACACAATAGTAGTTAATAGCAATTTTTTATGTGTAATTTTTACAGTTTTTGTATAAATTTTGTATATTTTATATTATAATAGTTCATTTTTTATGAGTGTGATTTTTTAGTGGCTGGTTCTGATCATGTGACATTAATTATACCTCTATATAAATGGAATTAATTAAATGATTGTATGTGCTGATGAAGGGTTGAGAACCCGAAAGCTTCATTCATTAAATTTGGCGTTCTGTGGTGAACTCTTGTGTTTTTTGCTTATGACCTCCTATACCAAGCCAACAGATATTGCCAATATACTGGCCGTCAGATTCAGTGCCAACTTTACCCCCCCCCCCCCACAAAGTACCAATCACAATACCAGTAGATTGACAGGCACCCAGTATTACTGCTGCACAGGTTAAAACAGCACTGTCCAAGGCCAAGAATACAACTTCTGTGGGACCTGACAATATCCCTGGCTGTGTTCTACATGAACTACAGAATGAACTGGCACCTCACCTGTGTGCCTTGTTTAATCACAGCCTCACCTCAGACTTTGTCCCTACTGAATGGTGCACTGCTACAGTCATCCCTCTCTACAAAGGAATGACTACAGACCCTGGGAACTATTGCTCCATTAGCCTGACGAGTCTAATATGCAAAGCTATGGAATGCATCATCATGGACCTAATAAACAAGGATATAGGGAATCTCCAAACTCTGGATCCCACACAGTTTGGTTGTGTGAAGGGTAGATCATGCTTGCTCAACTTGGTTGACTTCTTTGAGTCAGTCACCAGAGCTGTGGATGAAGGCAAGGTGGTTCATACAAAATGAAAAAACAACCAGCCAGCGTATTCCACAGATTTATTAGATGCAATAAAACTCTGACGTCTCAGCTCTATCCCAAAGCCTTCAAGGAGTAAAATACATTCAAAAAGACTTGCCTCTTATACTCTATACAAACAATTATTCAATTAAAATATCAGATCAAGTATTTCCAATTAAGCTCTTCATTGAGACCACATGGATACAATGTATTACATTTCAGAATAAATAAAGACTCTTTAGTCAACAATCTATTATTTAAAACATTTTCATTAAACTTTGAAGTTTTAATCTTTTCCAAAACTGTGCCTTGTAGCCCCCCACCATCACTATTATGAAAATGTTCAAAGTGAGTTGCAATAGAACTTTCCTGTTTCTTATTTTTTATATCCCTAATATGCTCTAGCAATCTGATTTTAAAAGCTCTTTTTGTTTGTTCAATATAGTATACATCACATGGACATTTAAGCGCATATATCACTGCTTCTGTACTACATGTAAAAATACTACTAGTATTAAATGGAATCTTATTAATAAAATCAAATTTGTGTACTATGAACTTACATGCTTTACATCTGTTACAACCCACAGCTCCAACACTAGATATATTTAAATCCACCTTCACCTCTGGAATACTAAATTTACTTTTAACAATAAAATTCTGTATGTTTCTACCTCTTTTATAGGAAAAAGCTAGCTTGCTTTTCAGCCAAGAAGTTACATTTTTCAAAGAATATAAGTAGTTCCAAAAATATTTCACTATTTCCGAAATTTTGGAACTATGCCATCCATAAGTAGAGACAAAATATATAGTCTCTAAAGATTGATTACCAATGTCCTTGCATAAAACTTTATTTGAAAAATATTTAATGTTATTCCCATTTATAAAAGAGCATAATTTTTTCCAACTGTATTCCATCAAGCCTTTTTCATATCCTCTTTTATTAAACATTTCCACTGTTATTTTCGTTTCTTTACATAAATCTTCCATATTGTTGCACAACCTAAGTATGCTGAGCATTTCGCCATAAGGAAGAGCTTCTAGAGTATGTGCAGGATGGCAACTATCCCTATGTACATAATTGGTACCTTGCTCAAATTTTTTATATACCTTAGTCTGTAAGCTCACCCCATCTTTAATATTCAATTCTACATCTAAAAAAGAGATATTTCTACCCATTTGAAATCCATCAAATTGAAGATGAAACCTATTATTATTTAAAGATTGAACAAAATCTTCCACTAATTCCAAGCCCCCATGTGCAATAAAAATCAGATCATCTATATAGCGGAAGTACTTAATAACATGTTGTCTAAAAAATAGATTATTATAAATATATTCCACTTCAAAGAGTCCCATACTAAGATTGGCATACATGGGGGCAAATGCAGCCCCCATGGCAGTACCCTGTTTCTGTCTATATAAAACATTATTAAATTAAAAAATATATTAATAAGACAGAAATAAATTAATTCTATAACATATTCTGTAGCTGGAGAAACTCCAAGAAAAAATCGTACTGCCTCTAAACCAAAAGAATGACTGATATTTGTATATAAACTTTTTACATCTATTGTGAAAAAATATACATTATTATTCCAATTAATATCATTAATTTTATGCAAAAAATCAAACACATTTCTAACATAAGATGGAAGTGTAATAACTACTGAACAAAGATAATGATGTAAAAAGACCCCAAGAGCATGTGTGAAATACTCACTTCCTGCCATAATAGGCCTGCCCGGTGGTCGATTTAAATCTTTATGTACCTTCGGAAGGCAATAGAAGTGTGCCATAGTGGCCTTATCCTTTATACTCAATTTATTTCTGATGTCCAAATCTGTAAAATATCATAACCTGTTACCCTTAGATAATAGTTCACTGTATTCCTTAAGGGCAGAAACATATTGTGGCAAATCTGTGACTTCATACGTATTAGCGTCATTTAGATGTTCCATACACATACCCAGATACTGAGAAAAATGCATAATAACTAATTTATTCCCCTTATCAGAGGGTTTAAAGATTATCTCATCCATCTTACTCAAAGAAACAAGTGCTTGCCATTCCATTTTGGTTAGGTTGTATACATAAGACTCTTTCATTTTTTTAAATTCTTAAAATTTTCTTGTAATGCATAATTCAAAACATTAGTAAAATGTATTACTTCCTCATAAAAATAGGGAGGCATAAATTCACTTTTGCCCTTAATAAGCATTCAAGGAAGATTCTGAATTACAAGTAACATAACTATCATCCGAATCAGTAGTATTATCCAAATTGTTATCAGCAATAGTATTATTAAAAGCAGCATTATTAAAAAAATATTTCAAATGTAGCTTTCTAGATAATCTAAATATATCGCATTTAATTTCATAGAGACGTGGAACTACCGTGGGGACAAATTTCAACCCACGATTTAACACTGCATACTCAAAGTCCGTAAATACATATCCTGAAAGATTAATAATATAATTATTAACTGGAGGTATAGTTTGTTCTTTTACCTCGTTTATAGTCTCTTGATTGATAATGGTTTCTTGAGTATTGTCCATGCGTATCTCGAACACGTTTGACACCTTTTCTGCCTCCCTCCCCATAGGGAGGTTCATCCCGAAAAGTCTGTGCATGTCGTACAGGCTGTTGTGCTGGGGGCAGCTCTGGATAGTCATCATTCTCATATTCATCTTCATACGATGTATAATGTCCATCTGATGCTGAAAAGGAAGAGTCATGAACTCGGGAAACAGTTTCCGGTTTCTGAAATCTTACGCGACCGCGAGACTTGTTCTTATTTATACTGGAAGTGAACGCCTTATTGTTTTCATAATCACGTAAGTCTCGAATCAGCTTACGCTTCTTTCTAGCAACCAGTTCCTCTTCATACTTTTGAAGTTTAGACTTAATATCTTTCAAAAAAGTATCAAGCACCGGTGCAGATGAACCGGAAGCAAGCATGTTGCAAGTATGTTTAATCTGTTCCCTCAGTTCTTTTTGTTTCATTCTGTCTCTTTACCTTACAACTTTACCCCCCCCCCCACAAAGTACCAATCACAATACCAGTAGATTGACAGGCACCCAGTATTACTGCTGCACAGGTTAAAACAGCACTGTCCAAGACCAAGAATACAGCTTCTATGGGACCTGACAATACCCCTGGCTGTGTTCTACATGAACTACAGAGTGAACAGGCACCTCACCTGTGTGCCTTGTTCAATCACAGCCTCACCTCAGACTTTGTCCCTACCGAATGGTGCACTGCTACAGTCATCCCTCTCTACAAAGGAATGACTACAGACCCTGGGAACTATCGCCCCATTAGCCTGACGAGTCTAATATGCAAAGCTATGGAATGCATCGTCATGGACCTAATAAACAAGGATATAGGGAATCTCCAAACTCTGGATCCCACACAGTTTGGTTGTGTGAAGGGTAGATCATGCTTGCTCAACTTGGTTGACTTCTTTGAGTCAATCACCAGAGCTGTGGATGAAGGCAAGGTGGTTCATACAGCCTACCTTGATCTGGCCAAGGCCTTTGATACCATTCCCCACTCAGGAATCATAGAAAAACTCACTATGTTAGGCATCAACCCCTATATCACTAGGTGGGCTGCAAACTGGTTCAAAGATAGAACCCACAGTGTGAAAGTAGCTGACTCCAAGTCAGACTGCCGACTAGTCATGAGTGGAGTCCCACAGGGTTCGGTCCTGGGTCCTCTCCTGTTTGGTATCTACTTCTCTGAAGTCCAGGCCAACACTAAGGGACTCTAGCTAACAAAGTTCACAGACGATTGCAAGTTTGGAGCTATTATTAACTCCCCAAGTGATGTTGACATCCTATCCTACAGAATGGTCTCACTGAGACCAACAACTGGTGTCAGAACCATGGCCTTAAGCTCAATGCCAAAAAATGTGTCATCATCCCCTTTGGGAAAAACCCGGTTCCCATGAATTACCACATTGATGGTAGTCCACTGAACACAGAAGGCATTATAAGAGATCTGGGAACACAGGTTGACAGCAACCTCTCTTTTGATCACCACATTGCCACTGAGGTCAAAAAGTCCTTCTATGTGTCCTATCTCTTTAGTAAGGGTTTTGCATCCAGGAAGAAAAAGGTCATTGGCTCTCTCTACTCTTCCCTCATTATACCAGTGATTGAGTACAATGCCCCATTTAGCATGTACCTCACTAGACACATGCAACAACTGGAGAGGCCACAAAAGTATCTCACAAAGGGGATCCTAGGCCTTAAATACTTGTCCTATATGGGCAGACTCAAAAAACTCCAACTACTCTGTGTCTCATATCACCTACTTAGAGGCGATTTCTGCTTGACTTACAAAGCCATGTCTGACCCAGCTCTATTAGAAATGCTACATCTAAAGAAATTGCAATCCCTCCACACCACATGCTCCAGAGACCTCAACTTCATCTCCACAATCAACAGAACATACTGGAGGGACAGATTCATAACCCAGAGACTGCCCATGCTATGGAATAGACTTCCCATACTTGTCAAGCAGAGCACCTTGCTGACCTTCTTCGAGAGAAATCTTTATGAGTGGATGGGAAATAGAAAATTTGCCCCGGGGATAACTCCAGTGGCTCTACTCAACAGAGGCAATGGGAACTAAGGTCAGGTGGCACGATGGCAGGGTAATCCTAATGCTAGGCTTGTAAAGGCCCCAGGGCCATCAGCTTAGTACACTCCTATGAACCTATAACAGAAAAAAATGGCATGGGGACTGATTTTTGTCCTTTAGCTGATGCCTTGTGATTCAGGCACATTGTTGGAAAGCAGAAGATGATTTGGTGAAGAAGAAGAAAATTTGTAAAAAGACAGGAAGAAGGTAGGAGGAAATGAAGATGGATGGATGGATGGATGGATGGATGGATGGATGGATGGATGGATGGATGGATGGATGGATGGATGGATGGATTGTGTGAGAGAAGACCTATGACAGACAGGCATGACTCACAAAAATCCACTGGATGGTTACTAGAATAATGTAAGTAACTGTTTTCAAAAGTATTTTTCCTGTAAACTTTGCTGTTAAATTTAAAATTTACCATATCCCACTTAATAGTGACAACAGTTATTTACATTATTCTAGTAACCATCCCACTTTTATGACAAATAACATTCCGAAAAGCCAATATATACGTGCTTCTAGGATGACAACGGACAAAGTTTATGGCTATTTTGCTCCTGGCGGTCCTTGCTCTACTTTCCAGAAGATTTTTGTGAAGTCATTTTCTTTCTGCTTCATCCTGTGGGGACATTTTTTGTTATTAGATAGGCTTGACTGTTGAAAAGGGTAGGAAAATGGCCCAGAATCAAGAGAGATGGCAACAGTTGTCACAACACCCCAACTTCATGTAGAAAATGGACAAAAAGGGGGTTGTTCCCAGTGCCTCTGTCGATCCATAGTCTTTGATTGTTAGGCATGATACTCTATAGATTTTCAAAGTGGTGCAGGTAATGTCAATCCATCCTGATCTGTTTAGTAATGGATGCTTCTTTGGTATTTTTTTATCCAATATGACCCTTTACTGAATAAAAAAAGCAGTGAATAACTCTGAATGGTGAACTTAAGCTTCTTTTTTTATTTTCTTCACATATATTTCTTATACCATTTTGTAATTTACATTTATTAGCAGCACATTTACATATAGCTCAATGGGCATTCCGTAGTCCTTTTCATTCATTGGATGTAGTAAGTTGTTTGACTCTGTAGCAAGTGGTTTAAAGTGTTACTTAATCTTTTCTGGATTATACAAACTGTACCATATCCACAAACATGATGTACACTGGCATTCATCTATTGTGCATGCCCATGTTTGTTATGCAAATCAGACATTTGCACAGTTCATAGACTTATCACCTTATTTATCTGTCTATCTATCTATCTATCTATCTATCTATCTATCTATCTATCTATCTATCTATCTATCTATCTATTTATTTGTTTATTTATTTATTGATTGTTTTTTGTTGATCGGACTATAGCATTGATCCAGGTGGATCATTTCCTGGGCTCAACCTGGGAATACTGAGTGCAAATTAATAGCAGACAAAGCAGCGGTTTACAGTTCCACTAAAGAGTGCAAATTCAATATTAAACATGCAAAAACATTACAGCATCATTGTAGATGTCTGTCTAGCATAGAGGAGGCTATCTAATACACTATCCATCATGAAAAAGCATTATAACAAAATAGTAGACGTCTAAGTAACAAAGTAAGAATAGATCTAAGATTAAGGTACATGCAATTTTATTTGCAGAGTTACTGCAGGTTAATTTGGGTTTCATTGACAGGAAGATCAGGTGAATGTTGATGGACAAGTAGAACAGTGACTAAAGTATGATAGAAAGAGTTGGGAGCTGTGAGAGTGGGAGCTGGTACATCGACAGTGTGACTAGAGAGGTTATTTAGTGTTTCAGACAGCACTATATTCATAACACCACTTTCATAGCCTAAATTTGTTTATGAACAGGGTGGCGCAGTGGTTAACTTTGTCACTTCACAGCAAGAGGTTCTCTGGTTTGATTCTCAGCTGGGTGCCTTTTGTGCAGAGTCTGCATGTCCTCCCTGCATTCGTGTGGGTTTCCTCTGTGTACTCTGGTTTCCTCCCACGTTCCAAAGACATGCATATGGAGAATTTCTCCCAAGGCCTTCACTGAAAATAAGCTCTGTCCTAGTCAGACTTTCCTGGTCAACAAATATTAAACAAAAATAAATAACTACAGGAGTATCTTACTGGCCAGTAGTCACAGTGTGAGTTAAATCTTTTTACAGTTAGCATCTACTTGTATCATTTACTCTTGGCTGTTATGCCAAATGACCAGTATATTTGGTCATCAGAAGGTCATGTTGAAGTACCAGTCTATATCTTTTAACATGAAGTTATCACGTTATTTCCTGAAAAGTTTTCTAAAATACTGTATCATGCATATGAAGTTTTCACTGGCTGGATGTAGACTGATTACGAAGGTGTCTGCCCTTCCTTAAGTTGTATGCAGTTTTGTGTCATCCAGTTCAATTTGCAGTGCATAGACAGTCTCAAATCATGGTACAGTCAGGTAGAAACTTTTTGCAAGACAGAAGGTCATGAGATAATAACTCTGCTTTAAAAGATGTAGGATTCAACCTCACAGGCCAGCACCCAGAGGTACATTGAAGGGACTATTCTAAGATGGTTATCAGCCTCCTGTGCCCATCAAGCAATAGTAATTAAAGACACGTAGTGTTATGTCTATTTATAGTGATTAAAGGCACCTGTAGTGCTATGCCTATTTATAGTGATTAAAGGCGCCTGTAGTGTTATGTCTATTTATAGTGATTAAAGGCGCGTGTAGTGCTATACCAATTTTTAGTGATTAAAGGCATGTTTAGTGCAATTTCTATTTATAGTGATTAAAGGCGCGTGTAGTGCTATGCCAATTTTTAGTGATTAAAGACATGTTTAGTGCAATTTCTATTTATAGCGATTAAAGGCACCTGTAGTGCTATGCCTACTTATAATGATTAAAGGTGCCTGTAGTGTTATGTCTATTTATAGTGATTAAAGGCGCCTGTAGTGCTATGTCTATTTACAGTGATTAAAGGCATCTGTAGTGTTAGGGCGGCCACGGTGGTGCAGTGGTTAGCATTGCCGCCTCACAGCAAGAGGTTCTCTGGTTCGATCCTCGGCTGGGGTGCCTTCTAGTCTGCATGTCCTCCTGTGGCCTCCCACATCCCAAAGACATGCTAGGTGTGCATGTGAGTGTGCCTTCTGTGGAAGGTTGGGTGCTGGGGCAGGCTTCGACACCGTAAAACTCCACTGCCATTCAATGTGCGGACAAGGTGATCTGGAAGAAGAAGAAGAAGAAAGGCGTCTGTAGTGTTATGTCTATTTATAGTGATTAAATGCACGTACAGTGCTATGCCAATGTTTAGTGATTAAAGGCATGTTTAGTGCAATTTCTATTTATAGCGATTAAAGGCACCTGTAGTGCTACGTCTATTTATAGTGATTAAAGGCGCCTGTAGTGCTATGTCTATTTATAGTGATTAAAGACACCTGCAGTACTATGTCTATTTACAGTGATTAAAGGCGCATGAAGTGCTATGTCTGTTTATAGTGATTAAAGGCGCGTGTAGTGCTATGCCAATTTTTAGTGATTAAAGGCATGTTTAGTGCAATTTCTATTTATACTGATTAAAGGCGCCTGTAGTGTTATGTCTATTTATAGTGATTAAAGACATGTTTAGTGCAATTTCTATTTATAGCGATTAAAGGCACCTGTAGTGCTATGCCTATTTATAGTGATTAAAGGTGCCTGTAGTGTTATGTCTATTTATAGTGATTAAAGGCGCCTGTAGTGCTATGTCTATTTACAGTGATTAAAGGCATCTGTAGTGTTATGTCTATTTATAGTGATTAAATGCGCGTATAGTGCTATGCCAATTTTTCGTGATTAAAGGCATGTTTAGTGCCATTTCTATTTATAGCGATTAAAGGCGCCTGTAGTGCAATGTCTATTTATAGTGATTAAAGGCGCCTGTAGTGCTATGTTTATTTATAGTGATTAAAGACACCTGTAGTACTATGTCTATTTACAGTGATTAAAGGCGTCTGTAGTGTTATGTCTATTTATAGTGATTAAATGCACGTATAGTGCTATGCCAATTTTTAGTGATTAAAGGCATGTTTAGTGCAATTTCTATTTATAGCGATTAAAGGCACCTGTAGTGCTATGTCTATTTATAGTGATTAAAGGCGCCTGTAGTGCTATGTCTATTTATAGTGATTAAAGACACCTGTAGTACTATGTCTATTTACAGTGATTAAAGGCGCATGTAGTGCTATGTCTATTTATAGTGATTAAAGGTGCGTGTAGTGCTATGGCAATTTTTCGTTATTAAAGGCATGTTTAGTGCAATTTCTATTTATACTGATTAAAGGCGCCTGTAGTGTTATGTCTATTTATAGTGATTAAAGACACCTGTAGTACTATGTCTATTTACAGTGATTAAAGGCGTCTGTAGTGTTATGTCTATTTATAGTGATTAAAGGTGCCTGTAGTGTTATGTCTATTTATAGTGATTAAAGACACCTGTAGTGCTATGTCTGTTTACAGTGATTAAAGGCATCTGTAGTGTTATGTCTCTTTATAGTGATTAAAGGTGCCTGTAGTGCTATGTCTATTTATAGTGATTAAAGGCATCTGTAGTGTTATGTCTATTTATAGTGATTAAAGGCGCCTATAGTACTATGTCTATTTACAGTGATTAAAGGCGTCTGTAGTGCTATGTCTATTTATAGTGATTAAAGGCGCGTGTAGCGCTATGCCAATTTTTAGTGATTAAAGGCATGTTTAGTGCAATTTCTATTTATAGTGATTAAAGGCGCCTGTAGTGCTATGTCTATTTATAGTGATTAAAGACACCTGCAGTACTATGTCTATTTATAGTGATTAAAGGCGCTGTAGTGTTATGTCTATTTATAGTGATTAAAGGCACCTGTAGTGTTATGTCTATTTATAGTGATTAAAGACACCTGTAGTACTATGTCTATTTACAGTGATTAAAGGCGTCTGTAGTGTTATGTCTATTTATAGTGATTAAAGGCACCTGTAGTGCTATGTCTATTTATGGTGATTAAAGACACTATGTCTATTTACAGTGATTAAAGGCGTCTGTAGTGTTATGTCTATTTATATTGATTAAAGGCCCCTGTAGTGCTATGTCTATTTATAGTGATTAAAGGCACCTGTAGTGTTATGTCTATTTATAGTGATTAAAGGAACCTGTAGTGCTATGTCTATTTATAGTGATTAAAGGCACCTGTAGTGCTATGTCTATGTATAGTGATTAAAGGCACCTGCAGTGCTATGTCTATTTATAGTGATTAAAGGCACCTGTAGTGCTATGTCCATTTATAGTGATTAAAGGCGCCTGTAGTGTTATGTCTCTTTATAGTGATTAAAGGCACCTGTAGTGCTATGTCTATTCATAGTGATTAAAGGCATCTGTAGTGTTATGTCTATTTATAGTGATTAAAGACACCTGTAGTACTATGTCTATTTACAGTGATTAAAGGCATCTGTAGTGTTATGTCTATTTATAGTGATTAAAGGCGCGTGTAGCGCTATGCCAATTTTTAGTGATTAAAGGCATGTTTAGTGCAATTTCTATTTATAGCAATTAAAGGCGCCTTTAGTGCTATGTCTATTTATAGTTATTAAAGACACCTGTAGTACTATGCCTATTTATAGTGATTAAAGGCGTCTGTAGTATTATGTCTATTTATAGTGATTAAAGGCACCTGTAGTGTTATGTCTATTTATAGTGATTAAAGACACCTGTAGTGTTATGTCTATTTATGGTGATTAAAGACACTATGTCTATTTACAGTGATTAAAGACATCTGTAGTGTTATGTCTATTTATAGTGATTAAAGGCACCTGTAGTGCTATGCCTATTTATAGTGATTAAAGGCACCTGTAGTGTTATGTCTATTTATAGTGATTAAAGGCACCTGTAGTGCTATGTCTATTTATAGTGATTAAAGGCACCTGTAGTGCTATGTCTATTTATAGTGATTAAAGGCACCTGTAGTGCTATGTCTATTTATAGTGATTAAAGGCACCTGTAGTGCTATGTCTATTTATAGTGATTAAAGGTGCCTGTAGTGCTATGTCTATTTATAGTGATTAAAGGCACCTGTAGTGCTATGTCTATTTATAGTGATTAAAGGCACCTGTAGTGCTATGTCTATTTATAGTGATTAAAGGCACCTGTAGTGCTATGTCTATTTATAGTGATTAAAGGCACCTGTAGGGCTATGTCTATTTATAGTGATTAAAGACACCTGTAGTGCTATGTCTATTTATAGTGATTAAAGACACCTGTAGTGCTATGTCTATTTATAGTGATTAAAGGCACCTGTAGTGTTATGCCTATTTATAGTGATTAAAGGTGCCTGTAGTGCTATGTCTATTTATAGTGATTAAAGGCACCTGTAGTGCTATGTCTATTTATAGTGATTAAAGGCACCTGTAGTGCTATGTCTATTTATAGTGATTAAAGGCACCCGTAGTGCTATGTCTATTTATAGTGATTAAAGGCGTATGTAGTGCTATGTCGATTTAGAGTGCTACATGCCATAATACTGCTGATATGTCAGGATACATGTTGCTACCACAGTTTGCCCTGTCCACCACTACTGGTCAGAAGCAGTTCACAAAATGTTTATCCTTCCTGGCCATGAATGTGGAGTAGCCTTAATTATAATATTGCATTTATTAAGGATTACATTAATGGGCATTGAGACAATAGTTCATTGTAATCCTACAAGTGAGTCTTGCCAACTCTGTGTTGGGGCAGGATGGATGTGGGTGTGGCGGTATACCTGTGCACACTACATTTTATAGCAGGATGTGCCATTTCATTTAATGCAGTGCATCACCATTTCTGGGACAGGGTGCAAGGCTGTTGATCTTAATGGAGTACATTTGTTCTCACACTGCTATTACTCCTCAGTGTACTCCAGTATTCATGGGTTTCTCAGTTATGGATCATGTTGTGCATATTCATTTGATTACCTATGACATACCTGGACTCATTAGCATATACCTGAGGGAGTGATGGCACTGCCATAAACTGCATAGCATCTGTTGATTGGTCTGCAGCTTTGTCATGGATTAGAGCTGATGGCACAGGTTTTGGATGACACCATATTTTGCCACACTATAGAAGGACACTAGTTTTGCCACAGCCAAGAAGATAAGTTATTCATTTATTTATTCTCTATGACCTTGACTATGCTGTCTATCTCACAATCTGCTTTTTTACTTAAAACATTCTTCTGTTGCTTTCTGATCCTGTAAGATGTATAACATTCTGAGATGGTACTGGGTAGGGAACTGAAGGAACTTTGGCATGGTTGGCATTGATTACTCAGGTATGCCAACTTTTCTGGTGAACAGGCATCACCTGGGAATGAAACAGATGCATCCTTTATGACCTACTCAGTGACCCAGATGGTCATCTCAGTCAGGTTTTAGGAATATGGACACCACTGATCCCTCTAAAGGTGTCATATTCTATGGCTGGGCCTACCTGCAGCAAACATGCAATAATTCTAGACTTGCAGGATGCTGATCTGACACGTACTATGACGACCTGACTGTATGACATTTTTGGTTGGTCCTTTCTTGGAAGGTGCATATAAGATGGACAGGTTCAGGGATGGTCTGACTAGCTAACGTTCAGAGTGGGAACATCAAGTCTTTTGCATATGTTTTAGAAACAGTGTAATACATAGGCTTCCCTCCATCATTGTGTAAAGATGTTCCTTCAGGAGGTAATGGACATTCTCATTGATTTAGTGTGGGAATCACTAGACTTGCTGGTGTTAGGTGACTAAGCTTTCAGATCAATAAAGAGTCCATGGCTATGTTTCAGGAATTTTTCTGTATTATAAGGGAATTTTTGCTTTGCTCAGGTACTTACTTCTGAAACCTGTTGTTTTGCAGATACCTTAGACTTGGTGTTTCACCTTGGTGTATATACCTGTGGCTTGATGTTGGATCCAATCTCTTTTTTGGAGCATCACATGCTTCAAATCACTGCTAATTTACCCAGTTTACAGAATTTTTGCATTGCTCAGGTACTTACTTCGGAAACCTGTTGTTTTGTAGATACCTTAGACTTGGTGTTTCACCTTGGTGTATATACCTGTGGCTTGATGTTGGATTCAGTCTCTTTTTTGGATCATCACATGCTTCAAATCACTGCTAATTTACCCAGTTTACAGATCCCTAAATTTGAACTACTGGAGTTCAGAAATTCTAACACTTGACCGTGTTCCCGTCTTCCATTAGTTGTTTTTAGCGCCCAGTACAAGTGGTTCAAATGAGCTTTTCACCACCTAGAAATTAGATGCGAATTCCACACTAGACTTGCTTGTCCTACCTCATCTGCATCCCATTCTGATGCCCCCCTTATGCAGTTTGGATCTTTGGCTAATGCCTCTTTTTATGCTTAGACTTTATGAACTCGGTGTTATCTGTCAAGCTAAGATATCTCATGAAAGTGCAGCATTACTGCAAAAGAGACCCCCTACTGTAGCAAATTAAGTGGTAGTGCACTTGTGTGATAGGCTGTCTTTGTAGCTTGCCCTTCTCACAGTCTGTAGAGGATTATCTTTAGATGAATGAAAACTGCCCACTATATTCTTTGCAGTTAATCATTGAGGATGGTTTCTCCCTCTATAGCAAGCTAAGGGGGTGTCTGTAGTTTTCAGAGGAAACCCCTGTCATGGACTTGCTGTGCCTTTCAGCTGTAGGATTACAATGAACTATTGTGTCTGCTATCAGTAATATATTTTGACTGCCTGCACTTTAGACCTATGTTCATTAACACTGACCATTGTCTGTCTAATGCACTCAGTTATAAAACAAACCATCTGCCTTTCTTTGGGTCACACAGACATTCCATTTTCTTTAAAGGAGACTTTGTTGACCTCTACATTAAAGTCTAAATTAAATCTTGATGATTTGGATAGCTACAGCCCTACTTCTAACCTTCTGTTTGTTGGTAAATTTGTTGAGAAGGTTGATTATTTGCAACTTGATTCCATATTATTGGAGCAAAGGGTTCACAGTTCTTCTCAAACAGGTTTTTGCCTTAAACATGGTAATGCTATGGAGAGGATCATCATTGAGCTCATAAACAAAGACATTGGGGACCTACAGACACTAGATCCTACCCAGTTTGGCTTTGTCAAGGGCAGATCCTGCCTTTTGAACCTTGTTGACTTCTTCGAAACAGTCACCAAAGCCATAGATGAAGGGAAGGTAGTCCACACAGCCTATCTGGACCTTGCAAAGGTATTTAACACAATACCCCACTCGGGCATCATAGATAAGCTATCCAGCTTAAATATAAACCCCTATGTCACAAGATGGGTCGCAAACTGGCTCAAAGACAGAACCGACAGAGTGAGAGTTGCTGGAGCCATGTCACACTCAAAACCGGTCACAAGTGGCATCCCACAGGGTTCTGTCCTGGGACCACAATTGTTCGGTATATACTTTTCTGAGGTACAGGCAAACGTGGGAGGACTATGGCTCACCAAGTTCACAGACGACTGCAAACTGGGTGCCATAATCGACTCTCCAGCTGACACAAACATCCTTCAAAAAGGTCTCACAGAGACAGATAACTGGTGCCAGAGCCATGGTTTAAAGCTAAATGCCAAAAAATGTATAGTCATACCCTTTGGCAAAAACAATGTGCCCACAAATTACCACATAGGCGGAAACCCATTAAGTACAGAGAAAGTTATTAGGGACCTGGGGACCCAAGTTGATAGCAATCTCTCCTTTGAAACCCACATTGCCAAAGTGGTTAGAAAGATCTTCTACATAGCCCACCTCATCACGAAGGGTTTCACATCTAGATCAAGAGAGGTAATCGTGATCCTTTATTCATCCCTCATCAGGCCCATCATAGAATACAATGCCCCTTTTGGGATGTACCTTACCCGACACCTGCAGCAATTAGAAAGACTATAAAAGTATCTCACCAAGAGGATCAAGGGTGTCAAACAGATGCCATATGCTGCTCGGTTAAAAAACTCCAGCTCTACTCAGTTGCATACCACCTACTTCAAGGCGATCTATGCCTGACATACAAAGCTATGTCAAATCCAAAATTAATGGACATGCTCCACCTCAGTAAATCTAAATCCCTTAGAGCCACACGCTCGAGGGACTTGAACCTCAGCACAGAAATAAATAGAACTTGCTGGAGGGACAAGTTCATAACCCAGAGGCTTCCTTCGCTCTGGAATAGAATTCCAGTTCATGTGAGGCAGAGCACCTCACTGAATCTCTTCAAGAAGAATCTCGATAGGTGGATGGGGGATCATAGGTTTGTCCCAGGGATTACTCCTGTGTCACTATTAGATAGAGGCACAGTAAACTAAACCTTAAAAAGGGCACAGTATACTCAAATCAAGGGGTGGCGTAAGCCATACAGAATCGGGCTAGGCTTATAATTGCCCCAGGGCAGATAGCCTAGTATGAACCTATGAACCTATGAAGCTAACTTTATTAAGGTTAAAATGACCTAAGGGTGGGAAATCAGACTTCTTATTCAGTTCTGGTCATCCATCATCTTACATTGATACATGGTGAAGTTTATCACTACTTTCTGTTTGAACATCTTAGGACTAACAGAATGGTTTTAGGTAATGGTTCTGAGCTGGTTTTCCTCCTACCCGTTGAATGTATTCAGCAGTTGGTATCTGGGGTTCGTTCCTCATCCTGCACAATGCTTTATGGGTATCTTGTGAGATTCCATCTTGCATCTGTATATATACTTGGTGTCTGAATATATATTTCTCATGAAATACCTTATTTGTAGAAGTGGTCTTCAGTATTACTGTTCTGTAGATGGTATCCAGCTCTAACCCTCCTTTAATCAGGAATGTCCATTGTGAATGCACTTGCTGATGATGTGAGAAGCATCCAAAAATGAATGACCTTAAGTTCAACACCTTCAAGTCACTGGTCATTTATTTTTATTTTATTTATTTATTTGCAGTTTGTTAACTGGGAAAGTCCATTGGGCCAGGATGAGCCTTTTTCATTGGAGGCTCTGGGAGAAAAGCTCCATATACATACATACAGAAATATCAGCAATTGGATACAAAAATGAATACAAGATATTGCAGTAAAAAAACATAACAGAGTTAATTACACAATTTGTCATTATGGCAATAACTGTATATGCCACCTTACAGGAGTATAGCAGCTTTGCTCTTAACCACAGCAATATATAACATATTGTTGTCCTGAATGGCAGACTGACATTGGTATTATCTGCTACAATGTATGGTGAAGTCCTCATGCTGCCATCTAATGAACATGTTGTCTGCTACAATGTATGATGAAGTCCTCATGCTTCCATCTAATGAACATATTATCTGCTACAATGTATGGTGAAGTCATCATGCTTCCATCTAATGAACATATTATCTGCTACAATGTATGGTGAAGTGTTCATGCTTCCATCTAATGAACATAGCCAGGATGTAATAACTTCATGCTCCTCAGGACCTTTCAGAGGTTGTAACTTGTACCTGCAGGAAATTTGAGTAAAAGTTCCTGGTGCCTTGGCTCTATAACCTTCAAGGAGACAAGTAGTCCCGAAGTTCCATCCCTCTTATACGTTCATAGGTTTATACTAAGCTAATGACAGGCAGGGTCTTTACAAATGTAGCCATGCAACCCAATCCGGTTTTGCCTCCAAGTTCCTTGGATATCTGTATGGTGGGACATGTTAGAAAATATGTGGGGGCCTATATTAGTTGGGGATTAATTTTCTTACTGTCAACCTCTGTCCATCAGAGACATGTGGCCAAACTGGGGGTGAATTTGAGATTTCTCATCCAATGATCATGGTTTCTTTTGAGTAGGGTCAGGGTTGAACTCTGCTTCACATAGATGAGGAACTTATTCCACAGTGCTGGGATTTTTTGAGACACATATCGCTCCCTCCAGCAAGTTCTATTTATAAAGTTCAGGTCCTTGGATCCAGTGTTTCTGGTGCTGTTTGTCTTGCGGAAGTGCAACAGATCCATCAGAGCTGGATCTGAGGATGCCTTATATGCCAAGCATGCATCACCTCTCAGTAGGAGACTGAGTACAGAGATAAGACAGGTGATATGTGTAGGACAGAGTTTTCATACTTTGGATTCTCCTGGTGAGGAACCTTTGAGGATGTTCCAACTCATGCAAGCGCCTTGTTAGCTACATGACAATGGGGACATTGTATTCAATAATGGGTCTGATAAGAGCTGAGTAGGGTGGCACTATTACCTCCTTGGACATGGATACCATACCCTTGCTTATGAGTTGAGCGACATAGAATGATTTTCTTACTGTCTTGGCTACGTGTTGGGTGAATACCAGATTACTGTCTACATATGGTCCCAGATCCCTAATTATTGAGTCAACTCTTAGGGGTGTTTTATCGATGAAGTAGTTAGCTTGGGTGGATGATTTTCCAAAGGGCATTATAATGCATTATTTTGCATTGAGTTTTAATCCATGGCTTTCACACCAGTCATTTGTTTATTATATAAACAGTTTATTATTTTCAGTTCATAGGATCATAGGAGATTACTAGGCTATTGACCCAGAGGTCTTTTTAAGCCTAGCCATTTTATCCCAATGTAATACCATAGAAGTGCTAATGAAGACCAAAGATTGCATTTAGTGATGACTGCCCATGTCCAGGAGATTTGTAGGCACTCTCCCCGGTAAGAGTTTACGGTGCCCCATCCACTTGTCCCAGTTCCTCTTGAACAGTGTCATGGAGGTGCTCTGTTTCACATGAATTGGTAGCCTGTTCCAAAGATGCGGCAGTCACTGGGAGATAAATCTGTCCCTCAAGTATGTCCTGTTTAAGTTGCAGGCCATATTTAGGTCCCTGGAATGGGTAGCCTTAGTCCTGGTTAATTTATGGATATGGAGCAAGTTCATTAGGTTTGGGTCTTGGATTGCTTTGCAGGCAAGGCATAAGATTCCCCTAAGAAGTCTGTATGATATGGAGTATAGTGACAGTGACAGGGACTTTAGTCACTCAATGTAAGGCACATGCTGGAGGCCCTTGATCTTCTTTGTTAGAAACCTCTGAGGTCTCTCTATTTGCTGCAAGTGCTTAGTACGGTACATGCCAAATGGGTAGTTATACTCAATTATGGGCTGGATAAGTGCCGAGTATAGGGGGGGGGGGTTATAACTTCTTTTGCTTTCAGGGCAATGTCTTTGCTAATCAAGTGTGCTACATAAAAAGCTTTCCTTACTATGGTAGACACATGGTGGTCAAAGTTAAGGTCACAGTCAACTTATGATCCCAGGTCCCTTGCCACTTCATGGGTACTTAGGGTATTGTTGATTTGATAGTCTGAAGGGACATTGTTTGTGCCAAAGGGAATGATGATTATGCATTTTTTTGCATTCAGTTTAAGACTGACTAATACACCAGCTGCTGGTCTGTGTGAGACCCTCCTGGATTATAATGACATCATTAGGGGATTCAGTAATTGACCTAGTTTGCAGTTATTTGCAAACTTGGTCAGCCACAACCCCTTAGTTTTGACCTTAACTTCTGAGAAGTATATGCCAAGCAGTAGGAGGCCCACCACTGACCCTGTTCACCCTGCTGGTAACAGGTCTGCTGGTTGATGTGGAGTTACCCACTTTGATAGTGTGTGTCCAGTTTGTGAGCCAGTTGGCAATCCAGCTTACAATGAAGGGGCTTACATTCACTTTGCTAGGTTTATCGGTAGTGCCTGAATGTGGGATTGTATCAAAAGCCTTTGTCAAGTTGAGGTATGCTGTGTACATAGATTTTCTCTCATCACTGGCTTTGGTCACACTTTCATAGAAATATACCAGATTTAACAGGCAGGATCTGCCTTTCACATGGACAGGATGGACATGGCTGTAGTGAATACATATTTTAAGAAGAGGGAGGAGCATAGGGTGACATACAAGAGTGGAGGAAGATGCACACAGGTGGATTTTATCCTATGCAGGAGGGCCAGTCTGAAGGGGATTGGAGACTGTAAAGTGGTAACAGGGGAAGGTGTAGTTAGGCAGCATAGAATGGTGGTCTGTAGGATGATGGTGATCAAGAAGAGGAGGACAAGTGTGAGAGCAGTGCCAAGGATCAAATGGTGAAAGTTGAAAAAGGGTGATTGTGAGCTGGAGTTCAGGGAAGAGTTAAAACAGGCACTGGGAGGCAGTGAAGAGTTACCGAATAGCTGGGTAACTAAAGCAGAGATGGTAAGGGAGACAGCTAGAAAGGTGCTTGGTGTGACATCTGGACAGAGGAAGGAGGACAAGGAGACCTGGTGGTGGAATGAGGAAGTACAGGAGAGTATACAGAGGAAGAGGCTGGCGAAGAAGAAGTGGGATTGTCAGAGAGATGAAGAAAGTAGACAGGAGTATAAGGAGATGAGGAGCATGGCAAAGAGAGAGGTGGTGAAGGCTAAGGATAAGATATATGGAGAGTTGTATGAAAAGGTGGACACTAAAGGGGGAGAAAAGGACCTGCACCGATTGGCTAGACAGAGGGACCAAGCTGGGAAAGATGTGCAGCAGGTAAGGGTGATAAAGGATAGTGAGGGAAACGTACTCACAAGCAAGGCTAGTGTGTTGAACAGATGGAAAGAGTACTTTGAGGGTCTGATGAATGAAGAGAATGAGAGAGAGAGAGAAGGTTGGATGATGTGCGGATAGTGAATCAGGAAGTGAAGCAGATTAGCAATGAGGAAGTAAGGAAAGCTATGAAGAGGATGAAGAATGGAAAGGCTGTTGGCCCAGATGACATACCAGTGGAAGCATGGAGGTGCTTAGGAGAAATGGCAGTGGAGTTCTTAACCAGATTGTTTAATGAAATCTTGGAAAGTCAGAGGATGCCTGAGGAATGGAGAAAAAGTGTTTTGGTACCTATTTTTAAGAATAAGGGTGATGTGCAGAGTTCCAGTAACTACAGCGGGATAAAACTAATCAGTCACAGCTTGAAGTTATGGGAAAGAGTAGTGGAAGCTAGGTTAAGAAGGGAGGTGATAATTAGCGATCAGCAATATAGTTTCATGCTGAGAAAGAGCACTACAGATGTGATGTTTGCTCTGAGACTGTTGATGGAGAAATATAGGGAAGGTCAGACGGAGTTGCATTGTGTCTTTGTGGACTTGGAGAAAGTATATGATAGGGTGCCTAGAGAGAAGTTGTGGTATTGTATGAGGAAGTCAGGAGTGGCAGAGAAGTATGTAAGAGTGGTTCAGGATATGTACGAGGGTAGTGTGACAGTGGTGAAGTCTGCAGTGGGAGTGACAGATCCATTTAAGATGGAGGTGGGATTACATCAAGGATCAGGTCTGAGCCCTTTCTTATTTGCAATGGTGATGGACTGGTTGTCAGACGAGATCAGACAGGAGGCCCTATGGACTATGATGTTTGCAGATGACATTGTGATCTGTACTGAGAGTAGGGATCAGGTTGAGGAGACCCTGGAGAGGTGGAGATATGCTCTAGAGGGGAGAGGAATGAAGGTCAGCAGGACTAAGACAGAATATGTGTGTGTGAATGAGAGGGAGGATAGAGGAATGGTGAGGATGCAGGGAGTAGAGTTGATGAAGGTGGATGAGTTTAAATACTTGGGATCAACAGTTGAGAGTAATGGTGAGTGTGGAAGAGAGGTGAAGAAGAGAGTACAGGCAGGGTGGAATGGGTGGAGAAGAGTGTCAGGAGTGATTTGTGACAGACGGGTACCAGTAAGAGTGAAAGGGAAGGTCTACAAGAGGGTAGTGAGACCAGCTATGTTGTATGGGTTGGAGACAGTGGCATTGACAAAAAGGCAGGAGTCAGAGCTGGAAGTGACAGAGTTAAAGATGTTAAGATTTGCACTGGGTGTAACAAGGATGGACAGGATTAGGAATCAGTATATTAGAGGGTCTGCTCAGGTTGGACAGTTTGGAGATAAAGTCAAAGAGGCGAGATTGCGTCGGTTTGGACATGCGCTGAGGAGGGATGAGGGGTATATTGGGAAAAGGATGCTAAGGATGGAGCTGCCAGGTAAGATGAAAAGAGGCAGGCCTAAGATAAGGTTTATGGATGTGGTGAGAGAGGACATGCAAGCAGTTGGTATGACTGAGCAATATGCAGAGGACAGGAAGAAATGGAAACAGATGATCCGCTGTGGCGACCCCTAATGGGAACAGCCGAAAGAGAGGAAGATCTGCCCTTCACAAAGCTGAACTGGGTAGGATCCAGGGTTTGGAGGTCACCTATGTCTTTATTTATGAGGTCCATAATGATACATTCTGTGGCCTTACAGATGAGGCTGGTCAGGCTTATGGGTCTGTAATTCCTTGGGTCTGTTGCTAGGCCAACTTTGTGAAGGGGAATAACTGTAGCTGTTTACCATTCCACAGGAACAAAACCTGTGGTTAGGCTATGATCGAAAAGGGTATTAAGTGGTGATACTAGTTCATGTTTTAACCTGTTTAGAAGACAGCTTGGGATGTCATCTGGTCCCATAAAGGCTGTGTTTTTTTGCCTTGGACAGGGCTTTGAGAACCTGCTCTTCAGATATGTAGGATGGGGAGAAGTTTGGGGAAAGGTTTGTTGTAAGTTAGGAGGGGATAAGGGAGTGAACATTTTGCCAAACCTATCCAGTAGCAAGTTTGCTATCTCTCTGGGGGTCAGTGTGTGTGTGTGTGTGTGTGTGTGTGTGTGTGTGTGTGTGTGTGTGTGTGTGTGTGTGTGTGTGTCCTACCGTTGGCCACTAGTTCTGCACATGTTTGGGTCCTACCCTTTAGGTTACCTACATAACTGTAAAAGGCCTTATGGTTATCCTTGGCTGTACTTACTAAGTTTCTCTCGTAGTACCCCTTGGAGGATTTGACAAGTTGTCTTGTTTGCCTGTTGAGGCTGAGGAGGGTGCTTTTCCATTGTTGGGGCCTTGCATTTGTTTTCTTGGACAGCAACTTTTTGCATGTATTGTAAAGTCTGTTGATGCTGAATGTCCACCATGGTAGCTTGTTTTTTTCTTCGGGCTCTGGCTCTGATTCTTTCTGGTACAGAAGGAAATCATTATTTAAAGATACCATCACATTTGCAAAAAAAAAAAAAAAAATGCCAATTAATTTCCACATTCAGACTCCACTTTTCATAAGCTTCATATGTCATTTTAAGGTGACTTCCTTTTTCAACAAATCACTATTTTAAGTAGTTCCTTAAATTAAGTGTTTTTTGCAGCAACACAATTGAACTAAATTCAGATATTTCATGTTGCTGTTCTTTAAAGTGCCTTGCTACTGAATTAGCCACACAATCTGCCATAATATCCTGTAGTTCCTCCAATGTCCATTTCTTTACATTTTCAATGGCTGCAACTTACTGCATACAAAAATCATCTCAGTAGCACACATTAAATATCGCTGCACATTATCAACCGCCCTGTGCGATATGTTAAATTCTCTTTTTTCATAAGTATACAAACTGAAAAATTATAAAATCTGAAAATACACTTTTCCATGTTTTCATTCCAATATTTGGATGAAAACTACATCAACCTGCATGCCATAATATCTGTCTACATATTATTATGCAGTAATTCACAGCTGCTATAGTGGAAATACAATAAGCCACAAAGAAACAGTGAAACTTTCAGGAAATATAAGGAAACAGTGTATTGCTAATCCATTAGCAAGCATTTTAAATAACATCAGCATGAAATGCCTGAATTTAGTTTTAGGGCGCTGCTGCAAAAATGCTTCATCTTAAGAAATGATTTAAGACAGTGCTTGTTTAAAGAAGACTTAACTTAATGCTGAAATATCAGACTTATGAACCGTGGTGTTTGAGTGTGATAATTAACTGGCAGTATTTATTTATAAATGCGATGGTGTCTTTAAATAATAATTTCTTATTAACTCAAAGGCATTAACTGTTGATATAATTAAAGTGGTTTGATATTGGAATAATTTGTCTGCTTGAAAGTTGTAGATCCAAGGTGCCAAGGACTTATAATATTTTTTTCAATAAAATTTAAGTTGTAATACTACAGACAAGAGTGTTCATCTAAGTTTTATGAAAGCATTGATTACTGCAGTTCCCAAAACATAGAGCTGATTAAACCAGAATTTGACACTTTTCCAGCTGGTGCAGAACTCTGAAGCCTGACTACTTACAGATATCATTAGCTGCCAGCATATTACTCCATTTTTGTCATCGGCAGTGACTACCAGTTTAGTATCAGATTACATAAAAAGTTGTTGTGTTAGTGTAGATAGGCCTGTACCATATGGACCACCCCCACATGAAAGAACTAGTAGTTCCATACAGCCCAGCTAGGCCCCTGCTTTCTCCTTCTCTGGGTTTATTAATGAATTTTGGGGTGTGGCTTAAAACTTTTTTCTTTTCCGGTAAGACATCTATATATCCTCCTACCCTATTGGTTATGGAAGTTGCCCCATGCCAGCCACTTTAAGATACCAGTCAAGACAAAATTATTGAACATTGCTTTTGACCATCTTCAAATATTATGATACAGTACAATTCTAACTCTATTTAATTAATTTCTAGCTCTCTGCTGTGCTTTGCTATATGCATGATGATTTGCTCCTTTTGTTATATTGTGCCATTATTTTAAATGTAATGCAATGTTTTGGATTTTTTTTTTACCTGTGGCAAGGTTTTTAACAGCACTGGCTGTAAGTTCAGTGTAGGTTCTCACTGATATATCTAATAGCTATTATACAACGACCCCCCATTAATATTCAAAAAACGTGCACGCTGATTGGTAGCATGCACGTTGTAAATCAGAGTTATAGTAATGGAAAAAGGTCCGGTCACCCGGACTTTTTCCATTACTGTAACTCTTTTTTTTTTTTTTTTACAGCAACGGAGAATGCAAAATCTTCGTTGCTTCACACTGTTTCGCTATGTTAAACTCATTTAACATAGCAAGACAGCATTAAAAAAAGCAACAGACATTCTCCGTTGCTTTTTTTAATGCTGTCTCGCTATGTTAAACGAGTTTAACATAGCGAGACAGTTTGTAAAAAGCAACGGAGATCTTGCTTTCTCCGTTGGTTTTTACAAACTGTTTCGCTATGTTAAATGGGTTTAACATAGCGAGACAGCTTTAAAAAAAGCAACGGCTTCGTTGCTTTTTTTAAAGCTGTCTCGCTATGTTAAACCCATTTAACACAATGAAACAGTTTGTAAAAAGCAACGGAGATCTTGCTTTCTCCATTGCGTTTGCCCACAGCTCTGATGTACTGCGTAGGCATATGCATGCGCAGTACATCAGAACTGCCGCAGAATACCAGACAGCTGCGGAAGGGCAGCAAGGAGGCATTATACAATGTCATTATTTAAGAAAATTAATTTTTTTTTTTCTTAAATAATGTCATTGTATAATAGCAATAACCCATGCCTGGGTGTGGGTAACGCTGGATTTAACCACGGTTGGCTTTGTTTGGTCCCTCAGGTTTCGCCCTCGTGACAAAACCACGTCAACCGTGGGTAAATCCAGCATTACCCACACCCAGGCTATAATAACACATTCCTATATTCAGTAATAGATATGGTATACATCTACTAAGTTTGATTAGGTTTATAGGTTCATACAGGTTCATAGTTTAGTACTAAGCTAACTGCCCTTGCAAGCCATTTTAAGCCTAGCCAATTATCCCTTGTGATTAGATGGTAGTTACATATATCTCACTCTGTCCCCATACACTGCATACACTATTGTCCCAATTTCCATACACAGACTGCCTTCCTCTTGCATCTTTGTCACATAACGTGGGTTTGGCCTTACCTTATGTTCCTCACTTCTCTGTAATATGATATCACAGTTCTCCACTACCATCAAAACATTTTACTGTCTTAGTCACATAAAATACTCCTTAGAATTGATTTTTTTTCCCAAACAGGAAACAAATAATATTACTTAAACCCCCTTTTTTAAGAAAACATGTAACAGTGACCCAATTTTGTAAGCTAATCTATTCTAAACAAGTTGTGAAGTGACTATAAATGTGTGTGAGTCCATAATGCCTATATACACTAGAGGGCATAAGGAGGTGATTTTTAATTATTTTTACATTTATATTTGTTTTCTGACCAAGAAACACAGAATTTGCTTTGGGTTTAAAATTGTATTTTGGAAAGACCACTTATGCGGTTCATAGATTAGTATTAGGCTTATTGCCTTTGTGGGCTGTTTTAAATCTAACCAACTACCCCATGTGAGAATCAAAGCCCACACTTTGTGCCTGTAAGGTAAACACCTTAGCCATTATGCCAACCTCCATCCATATAAAAATGAATAAATTAAATGGTTACACAGTATCCAAGAGAGAGAGAGAGAGAGAGAAGATTAATATAGATCATATCACTGCACACTTATCTATCAGATGCTCAACATGACCCATACAGAAACAGGTAATACTGACATAACATCGACACTCACAATGCTGGAAATACAAAACAGTTCAACACACCAAATCCTGAATGTCTGTACTGCTACTGACCCAGGAACAAGAGCTAATCTGTATCACAAGGGGGAAGGGAGCATGTCCAGGAGTTCAGACTACTGTGTTTTCGACATTGTAAGCATCAATGTCATTATGTCCGTGTTACTAGTTTCGGTAGAGGTCATATTGACCATCTGATGGACAGCCATTCAGCACCTTAGCTGTTTGCTTGTTCTGATGTCTTTAAAAAGCATTTAGCAGTGCAGGTCAAAAATGATTCTCGTACAGTTGTGTATTACGCTCCTGTGGTTTTTGTTCTTTCTGAATAACAGCTGTTTTTCTTCTTGACCACCCGAGCGATTCTCACATATTTTGAATAATTATTGTTCTAATGCAAACGATTATTACCTCTGATTAGGCAGCTATGATTCAACACTGTTTGTCTACATCCAGCTTCCTTTGCGTTTAACAGTGAATCACATAATTTAGCAGATTTATCCTTGCTGAACAGCACACCTATAGTGCTAGAATGGAGTACCTTCATTAGCGTTTTCATTGTGAACCTGTGTGACAGTTTACTTCAGTGTAGAGGTGGGATATGAGAGTTCAAATATGCAATAAGATTCTTGTTCTCATTTAGCACAATATTTCTAAAACTGCTTCCTCCTAAGCGGTTTCAGTAACAAACTCTGAATCTTGCAATATCTGTGTTGAATAAAATTACATTTATAACACAGGTGGGTAACTGCAATTAACATTTGACATAAACTGGTCACTTTCACCAACATCAACCTTTTTCTTACATTATGATAGTAGCTGCTTCAATATGCTATCTCAGTGGCAGAGACCCTGTGTAGAAGCCCTCTGCCTTCTAATGCATTCTACAGAGGTCATATTACTCTGTCCATCATTACAGTATGCCATAATAAGATATAAACTAGGGCCTGCAAACTATTATTTTCACAGTTTGTTTAAAAAAAAGTGAAACATTATTAAAAAGGCTACATTATTTTTGAAATCTTACTTATACAAAGGGAACAAATTAAGTCTCAGAAAGAAAGATGTTGAACAAAGGTGTTAATAATAGTTATATCACCAGGTCTGTGGCACATGGGATAAAACACTAACTGTGACCCAGATAACCTGGATCTGAGTAATAATTGGGTGGAGCCAGTGAGGGATATAGGAGAAACCAGATAATGCCTTGCTGTCAGTGGGTGGAGAATTGCAGTGCAGACAACTGCATTGCCAACACCTCATGGAGATTATTAGTATACAACACGTATCAGATGGTACAGGAATATGTGACTGGCTGTGCTAAGCCTTGTGCATAAGTGTGGTGCCCTCACAGCTCAAATGTGGAAATGTGCTTGTTGAAAGGAAGGCTGTAGCAGGCCCTACTATGGCATGAGCACATGTCAGCTGCTATCAGGAGGGGGAAAGGGGCTTAAAAGAAAAGCTTCCTGGACCTGCTGTGGATACTTAACTCTCATCTCCAGAAATAGCTGCAAGTGTGGGTTACTACTGAGGTATCCCCCCTTTAGGTAGAGGATACTCCTCACAAGTGATGTGGGCAAAGGGCTAATGGAGGAATGAATGGCTCATTTGGGTGATCAGGCAGAGACTTGAAGATCAAACAAATAAAGTGGAAAAATGGTACTTAAAAACTGTCCATCTATTGGACAATAAGAGAAATGTAGAAGAATGAAGCATTATAAATATTAATAATATGCATCTCTAGTGGGGAATTCATTTTTTTGCACTGCATTTTGGGAAATTATGTGGTAATGCACATGACACGTCTTGATAGACAGAATTAAGTTTCTTATTAAAACATTTTGTTTGCAGCTGTTGTAAATTCTGCTTATTCTGGTTCTTTTTGCAGATCTACTATTATGCAGACAGTATATATGCATCTGCAGGAGTGGACAAAGAAACAATTCAGTATGTTACTGTTGGAACAGGTTCTGTGAATGTTGTCATCACATTAGCTGCTGTAAGTATTCCTAAAATCAGTACTGGATGTGCTTTTTAAATGCATTTCTTGAAATACCCAGCATCATGACCTCTTCATTACTTCATCTCAAATAATTAGTTTAGCATTTGGGATTTTGTGCAAGAATCACCAAGATGTAAACTAAATAAAAAGGAGTCAAACATCAGTGGATTATTATCCAGATGTTAACAGGCAATGCCACATATAAAAGAATCAAAGTCAGAACTGACCACCCAACGTTTACTTGTTTACTAGAAGTAGTTTTTTTAGTATCTTTATTAAAGTAGCTCAAAACCTGAAACAGTTTGAAATACCGTTAAGGTTAAATTTAATCAGGCATCTACAGAGAAGGCAGCACAACTGCACAGAGGCCAGTGCTCCTGCTTCCAGAACTAGATTCACAAAGTTGTCTCATATCTAGTGTGACTTATCTGAGGAGTTTGAATTTACTTCCTTTGTCTTCATTGGCAGGGAAAGTGATGTTCAGTTCTCAAAAAATCAAATTATGTTTTTATTGTCGCAAAATCTGGGAAATAACTCTGATTTTTAAGCATAATTTTATTATGAATTAATTATAATTTTCTAGTATCTATCTAACTATCTGTGTCTACATATACCTATATATATATATATATATATATATATATATATATATATATATATATATATATATATATATATGTATATATATGTATATGGATTTATGCCAAATTATCTAGCACTCACTTTATCAAATCCCATTTCATTGAATCCACTTCTTCGAATCTCATTATATCGAACTCCTGGAACTACAAAATGGAAACCCTGGGAAAGGAACCAGTCGACAGCCAGGACAAAACAACAAACATAAAAACAAAAAAAAAACTCCAAATGGAGGGCTAAGCCCCCCCCCACACCTCCCAATGTGGCAGGCTGTTCCCCCCATCCCACCCCACCCCTAAATAAATATACTATCTCTGAAATCGCACTACAGTGGAGGAAGGGCAAAGTTCACCATGGTGGCAAAGTGGTACCTTTCCCAGGGTTTTCGTTGGTACTTGCATATTATCGCAACCAGATTTTCGCTGTTGTGGTAATACACTTCCCGGTGTGTTAATGGTACCAATAATACATACCAAATGGTACAGACAACATTTTTTTTTCACAAAAGTCTTAGTTTAGGTAGGATTATCACTGTACCATTTGAGAAATGAATCTTTCAGTTAGGGTATGCCATTTACTGACACTACTGTCAACTTCTCAGTACATGGCTAGTGTAGTACCACCGGTCATCATCATGTAATAACACTACTTTCAGCTCCATTATACCACTAACTTTGAAAGTATGTTCATACAGTTTTATACATTATAGTTTTTATAGTACTTTAAGGTATGTTTTAAAGTTTAAGAAAAATAAATAATTTACCAAAAACATTTCCAGGTCTCCATTTTTTTTTATCTTTTGAAAATAATATCCTAACACATACAATAAATAATCCCTTCTGCAGTATGACAGCAGTCCAACCAAGCATTTCCAGGTCTCCGTATTTTTCTATTCTGTAGTACGACAGCAGTCCAACCAATTGTAAAGCACGCATAACAGAAATTCAGTTTTCATGCTCGTTTACCCTACGAAATTTAGGACAAACTAACTTGTACCCAATAAAGACGTAACATAACAGAAAATGCTAACTCCCACACTCCCTTTTCAGGCCAACAAGCGTATTACCGCAACCGTATGTAAGTACCCTCTTCTTTTCATAGTTCCAGGAGTTCGATACAATGAGATTCGAAGAAGTGGAATTGATGAAATGAGATTCGATAAAGTAAGTGTTTGATAATTTGCAGTAGACCCATATATATATATATATATATATATATATATATATATATATATATATATATATATATATATATAGGTTCATAGGTTGGTACTAGGCTATCCAGGGCCTAGCTTGCACACAATTCCCCATAAATATACATCAGCCTAGGGCCTATATACACATATACACAACACATACATACATACATACATACACATATTATAGATATGAACACATACAATTATATACACACATACTAACTCTATTCTTCTCTTTTTCTATAAATCTTTTGTTTAACTACACCTAACATTAAAAACTAATACAACAACATAATAATATTTTAACAAATATATAATAAAAATTTGCCATCAATTTAACCACCCCAAGTCACAAATAATATAAAACAGTTGAATTAAAATCAGATTCTTTGGAATCAGCAAAAACTCAAACAAATAAAAATCCATAAAAAATTAAATTAAATTTCAAACAAAACACTAAACACCCATCTCACTTAATCGCTTAAAAACTATCTACTCCTCAGATAAACACCCCAATTTTAAAGAAACCGCAAAAAAATATATCAAAATATATGCTAAAAATGTCTGTGATGCCCAAAAATGTGTTGTTTATATGCTAAAATCAAAAGCTCTCTGGATCAGCGAAGCAAAATGCCTGCCGCTAAGCCTTCAGAGATTGTAAGATCTTCCACACTAACAACCCTTGTCTTGTCTACTGTTCTTCCTACCTAATCACATCCACAAACAAAAATACCAAAAAGAACACTCTTCATTTCAATCCAATCCAATAATCCAGCCAAAACCAAAACTTACTAACTTTTAACAAAATCTCTTTCAAACAAAACCTCTTAGAACTATATTCAAACCTCTCCCCCTAAGCCCCACCTGCCACCAATTTATGGGGAACAACTTTAAATTTGTCAATATTGTACAATAGCTGTCAATAAAGTATAGAGCTATATTAAGGAATAAGTATAGAGCAAAGACAAGCCAAACTGAAGGAATCACAAAATCAATATCATACAATATCAATCAAAAATACAATAAAAATCAAAGAAGAACAAAGCCAAAGATACTAAAAAAGCAAAGCCTAAAAAAAACACCAATCTAAACAGAAGCAAAGGCAAGCCCTAAAAGAAAAAAAGGCTAAAATAAAAAAAAAAAAAAGGCAAAGTAAACAATAAAAATAACTTCTTATCAAAGGAAGGAAATAGCAGCATAGAATAGTATATAACCAAGAGATATTATTGTAGCATGCAGAACTTATTGTAAATGGCATCACAGGGTTCAGTTCAAATTTCAAATTTCTTCCCTCGAAAGTCCAAAGGGAAATACCATATAAAACAATCCTCTCCCCCATTACTAAGAAACACCCTCCCAGTGCACTTTCCATGGCCAAAAAAACCACTGCAACTATGGGCCAAAACATCAGCATGGATGGATAAATAGAATGAAATATGACAAATTAAATCTCTGGTCCAAACATTTCATTTTCCATTTGCCTTGATCAGGTTTGTGCCCCCCTGGGAATGGATGATGATTACAGTCATTCATGAAGATAAGGAGGTCTAACCTGCATGAGGGAGGTCTAAATCCTGTATAAGTCTTACCAGCCTCATATGTAAGGCCATGCCAAGAATAAATCATCATGGGGAATGACAAATGTGGACATAGACCAACAAGGACACCTGCATGAACAGCATGCTTCACAAAAACCAGTTTTGTTAAATTAACTGATGGACTTTTTTTCTGAGAGAGTCACCAAATTGAGGAGAGTCACCAAAGATTGAATAAAGTGCAGACCTGTGCACAAGCTTACTGAATTGATACTACTGTACTGTACTGTAAACTGCTGGAAACTGTAAGAATAAGACTGAGAAGTCTTGTCTTGTTAAATTTCTTTCCAAACTTTGCTGAAAACTCTCTCCTCTCTTCCTTTATGGTCTCTTTCTTGAGTACTTAAGAATAAATTCTTTTCTAAATTCTTTAAGGTTTGGTTTTTTTTTTAAATTTTCACAATATCCAAATACCATTGTCAATATCATTAAGTGCTAATTAGTTACTGCTCTCATCATAATAATTGTCCTGAATGAAAAGCACTATATAATATAGTATTTATTTTATCTCTTCTCACAGGTTAGGTTCAGTTGTCTGTCTTCGCTGCTGTAGTAACAGGTCAAACAAACTCACTAACCTTAACTGAAATGATATCCTGAACACAACATATTATATTGCTTTAGTCCAGTAATTTTTCTTATTTACTTTTCCTAACCTTGGTCTCAGGCTTTGTCTTATTTGGGCTTTATTTAGCATTCTATTAAGGAACATTCTATAGCAGGCAAGGTTGTATCTTTTCCTTCAGAAAAGAATATTCTGTTTTACACACTTCATGCTTATCTTTCCTTTTTAGTAAACTGTCTCTCATGCTTGACCAGCAAGGTTATTTTTCATTCTGCTTAAATGAAACACAATTTATTTGACCCTTTAGCCTGTCTCATGTCTAATAACTACTTTAAAATGGAAGTCCCTAACCTAACTATTGCCCCTGAGGTCCCTTACAAAAGTCTACAGGGACCTACTTCTGTAATTAATTTACATTTGTTTTGCTAACTAGTGTATACTGCTGTATGCTACCTGACTCATAATTTGAAAAGAAAAACATTTTATTTGTTAAACCTGCAATTTTAATTTTGACCACTAGCTGTCACTTGAGCATTTATGGCCTGTTTGGATTAAAGTTTTTTAACTTTATGATTTGATTTTTATATTATCTAGATTTATAGTCTTTAGAGTCTTTAAGTCTAAGTTCTGATGTATATTTAAAAGACATACATTATTTAATCCCCTTTTGCTAGAGGAAGAGGTCTTGCAAAATCTGTCTGTATACTGTACCATGCTTCTTCTGACACTGGCACTCTTTGCAGCTGAGGTTTTTTTTAACATAGGGTTAGTTGTTGTGTCTTTTGGCTTTCCCAGTTAGGGGTCACCACAGCGGAACTCCGGTCCGCTAATGATTGGCAGTAGATTTTTACGTGCCGAGTTGCCAGCTCTGATGCACCCATTCATGCATGTCTCCACACAGAAGACACTCTAGCTGAGAATCAAACAGGACAACGTCTTACTGTGAGGCAACAATGCTACCGCAGCACCATCATCGTAGTATAGGGTATGCAGATATATTATACACGCCTCCTCAATTTCTTTACATAGTTTTTCAGCTGTGGATTTTAAAACTTATACTTTATGACAGGCCAAATTTTCTGAAAACCTATATGACCTAGTAGCTGATGGTTGTACTTTATTAGCTGCTTAGCCAATAATTTCAGTATATAGGGCAAAAGTAACCCTTGTTCTGTTTTGTACACATACAACCTTACTCCCGGGACCGAACTGGCAACTTTGTATTGTGCCCTTTTATTAGCATTTTCCTGCATGTCTTGGATCTTTGCCAGATCTGCCTTAATCTTGAGCCAGCTTGGCTCACCTCTGTTATACATTTTTCCTTAATCTCCTTCCATTGCATTGGATATAAAGGAATCCCCCGCTTGGCAGTTTTTTTGCTGCCGCATATTGTATAGCCTATCAAGAATGATGGCTATTTTTCTGAAGACTAATTGAAATGTGCACTAAAAAGATAACTTTATAAGTGGTCTTGAAGTATAATTATCATATCCTGTGTTAACTTGGGTCTATAAATTTTTATTTAAATTTGCTCTATAATGCTACTTACATTTTATAACATTTATAAATATTTATGAGCTATAATAGTTTACTAAAAAAACTATACTTTGTGTATTTCAAGTCTGTACCCAGTGGCGGCTGGTGAGTTCAAATCGAAGGGGGGCTGCAGGAGACAGCTGAATGGGTGGAGCCAATGGGAAGGGGTGTGCTCAACTAGAAAGGGGAGGGGCTATGCTCAAAACCACAAAACCTGGAACTTTAATTAAATAAGCTGCCCTGGGTGCCAAACCGTCATTATGAGAGTCCAATCAAGACAATGTGAAGTATAGAAGAATATTTCAATGGATTAGCTGCATGACAGCTTACTTAATATCTAGATGGAAACAAAAAGGCTGTGAGGCATGAAAAAATAAATTATTTTTTAAATACATTATTGGAATGCCAGTCAAAATCAAGTACAAGAAAAACAAGCAGCACTCAACTCAAACCACTTCTCCTTGCACTGCAGTTCTAATTATAATTTATATTCAACTTTATATTAAAGTACCAAGTAACATGCTGAAAGTAGCAATCTCTGTGATACCCCACTTGTAAAAATGTTTCTATTTTTTATTTTATTTATCATTTGTTGACCGGGAATATCCGACTAGGTTCCACAGAGCCTGTTTTCAGCGGAGGCCCGGGGAGAAATTCTCCAGATTCTTCTAATAAAAAAAAGACCTGCTGCCTGACAATAACTATCTACTTGTTTCATGGGGAAAACATGATCAAAGTAAAAAATGAAAAGCAAACAAGAAACAAGCTCAAGATACATTGCTTAAAGGATTACTGTACAGGTAATGGGCCACACACAATAGATTAGCATTCTGTTTGATTTACAGGTAAAGCCTGCAATGATGACTGCAAGTCTCCAACAAATGTAATGAGATTCTTAAAATAATAATGTAATCCTGTCCTTTATTACAGATACTGTCATATGCATTTCAATACCCAAGGCTTATACATTATCTAGTTATGCAAGTATTCTCTGCATGGCAACAAAAAGGCTTTCACTATTGGCAATTCTTTAACAGTATGCTTACTTGCAACTTACAATCTCAGACAAGCTTACCTGATGGTCATTAAAGGATTGCTACTTAAACACAGAGCAACAGGCACTTTCTGAGTAATAATAAGCATAAATCAACAGTATAAAAATATGACAAACCAGAACATTCTGCAAAATCAAGGACAGAATAAAAGTAGTACTTGTGTCTACCTTGGATGGGGGGATAATCTGCACATTTATACTGCATAACTGCTCCTTGCCTTGCTTGGACACCTTCAGAGTCACTCTACATGAGGCAGTGGGGTGAAACAAGTATGTCACAATTTGAAATGCCTCTGGCTGACTGTGATGGCCCTGACACATTTGTCATACCTCTCAACCTCAGAGCAAGAAATCTGGACAAAGCCATACATAGAAGTGGGACAAGGCCCAAAATAAGGACAATTTTAAATATTGCTCTTATAAACTTAGAAAGGTAATAGAGTAGTAGGTCATGCATTAGTATGAATTTCTGAAGGGTATGAAATCTGAAACACAAATGTCTGTCATTATTTTCTAACTTCAGTCTTTAATGATTTGCTACTAATTTGCCAAAAAAAACACAATTTTATGAAAAATGGACCAAAAATGTGATGCAAAAATATAAAGTAGCCACACAATACAGCTTGGAACCTATCAAAAAAGGGACACTTTTTTAATATTAGTACTGCTAACATGAGCAGCTGACAAAATAAAAGAATCTGCATGCATTTCTGAAATAAAAGTAATCTATAACTCTGATTATTACAGTTATTTCTTAATTGTAAACCCTTAATTGTAAACCCTCCACGTTTTCTTCCAAAATTGCCATTTTGCAGCGGTATTATTAGAGGAAGAGCAACATTTTGAGCCAAAATCAGGGACAGTTCAGAAGTTTGGATATGCCTAATTCTTTAAAGCAACTTATTTGCACATACCTCTTAACCTGTTAATGCAGGAAATCTGGACAAGGCCAAATATACTTATAAACAGTACAAAAAATGTTGTATAAACTGAGACAGTTGATAGAATAACAGGTCTTGCTTTAGCATGCATTTTTCTGAAGGTTGTGAAGTCTGAAACTCAGTGTCTGTCATTATTTAGTGACTTAATTCCTACATTACTTGCCAGAAAACCACACATTTAATGGGGAACAAACCAAAAATAAGAAAAATCTATTCATTCTGTGAAACTCTGGACAGCTGAGAGGTATAGTTCAGCCGGAGCTGTCTTTGAGTTTTCCGCCATTCCCCCTCACAAAATCATGGTCGAATGGAGCCTCCCTCCTTCAGCTATTCCAATGAACCATTACTTGGCTATTTCACCCCATTTACCATAAGCATTAATGTGCATACTGCTTTACTTCTACGATGATTTGGACTTCATTTGAAAGTTTTATTTTGCATTTTACAGCACAAACACTAAGACATCTGCTATACAAAGCAATGCAATCTCACAATGAAAACAGATTTAGCATTAAAACTTCTGTGCCCTTGAAATTCACATTCATTGAAACAGCATTGAAACCCACATTCAAAGAAAATACATTTTGCCAGTGACAGATAAAGATTAACTTTGGGCTGTTTTCAAATCATAGACCCCTTGCACATGAAACATACATGTGGTCTTTGATACACCTTTCTGATTTTATTAAATTATATTCCTTGTACAATATAGTACAGCTGTAGAGGGGGTTTTAAATTTGTTTTGAACATTTTTTCCAGTAAACAATGAAACAAAATGCATGCACCAATAATGACAAAACTGCCCAATTCAGAGCATTTTTCCAGTAAACAATGAAAAAAAATGCATGCACCAATAATGACAAAACTGCCCAATTCAGAACATTTCTATCATAAAAGTCTACTCAAACTTCTACAGCCCACCAGTATCAGTAAATATGCACAATCTCTGAAGAAGTAAATGTCATCTAAATAATTCCACATTAAATAAATCTGTAACTAATGAATAGGTTGCTGCTAGCAAACAACTTTATATGTCATTGTTACATCTACAAATAAAGTGTCTGTTGCCCTTGAGGAATAAATTGCCTATGTTGCATAAAAAAATGTTAAGCTAGTAATATTGCAATAGGGAATGGATGGCAAACTGACAGGTTCAGAGTTACTAGGTATCTTCACCAAAAAGGACTGCAGCATCCACCCCTTTACAATACAGTACAGCATCAGCAATGCAACTACCCACTGTGGGAGTAGAACCCACAGCCTTCTGCATCAAAAGCAAGTACACTACCTGTTGTGCTATTAACAATGCAAGCAGGCTTAGCATAAGCATCACTAAACTTTTGTCCCCCTGCAGCTCTGAGCTTCCTGTAAAATCTACTTGACACTCAGCTGTATCTCTGAACTTTGCAGCACAAGAAATCTGGAAAAAGCCAAAATTTAGGGGGGGGGGGCAAAAGACCAAAAAACAGGGACACATTTTAAACATTGCTTGTATAATGTTGGAAAGTTGCTAGAAAAAAATGCTGTGTTACCACCATACATTTCACTGCCAAGCATTGAACCCAGGACCCTGTGCAAAACAGTTAGAGCAACATACCACTGTGCCAAATAAATCATCTATTTTATGAAAGAGGAAGACTGAAACTTAAATGGCTACATTCAATAAATTCACTTCTCACCATAGCTGTCAACATCTTAGCACAAAACACCTGAACAAAGCCAATAATAGGGGAATACAGCCCCCAAACATATTCAGTGTATTCAGTTCTCACCATAGCTCTCAACCTCTTAGCAAAAACACAGACAAAGACAGTAATGCGGGAATACAGCCCCCAAACATATTCAGTGAGTTCAGTTATCACCATAGCTCTCAAACCTGGCACAAAAAACCTGGAAGAAGCCAATAATGGGGGAATACAGTCCCAAAAATAGGGACAAATTTCAAATATCCATCTTATAAACTTAGAAACTTGCTATAGTAATAGGTTTTGTGTTACCATGTACTTTCTGAAGAATATGAAGTCTGAAATTCCAATGCTTGTCATTTTTATTTATTTAACATTTGTTAACCAGTAAAGTCTGATTTGAAACAAAAGCCAATTTTTGGCAGAGGAAGAAACACTCAAGACATGTCTTTGTAAGATGAGAGAACACCCACACAGGACATGCAGACTCCACATAGAAGGCACCCCAGCCAAGAATCAAACCAGACAGCCTGTAGCTGTTAGGCAACAATGGTACCACTGCACCACTGTACAACTGTCTGTGTTGAGAAACAAAAATACAGAAACCACAGGTTTTATGAGGAACAGAACAAATATGAGGCAAAAAATCTGCAATTTCTTTTTACAAATGGTGGTGGGTAGGGAATTCAGGATCTTGCCATTTGGGCCCAAGGTACAGGTTCAAGCCTTATTCTCTACCCACCACCATGTAGTGAATGGGCATTTTACACACACACACACACACACACACACACACACACACACACACACACACACACACACACACACACTCCGAGCTGTACAATCCATTCCTGCACCGTCATAGGCAAGCCCTTCCCATGAGAGCACCTAAGGCTCATCCTATCTGTCCCGCAAGACCACCCTGCCTGTGGACATTGCAGTCCGATCCCCTTCCAGTCCATGCAATGTAGACTGCTGGGAAATTCGAGACGTGCATGTTGTCTTTGAAATCCGGACTGCTGGTGGAGACAGTCTGGATTCTGTGCGCATGCTCCAGACTGGTTCACCAGCAGTCCAAATATCGGAAATGCCGCGAGTGCGCATGCGCGATGTTCCGGGACTCGCAGTTATTTTATTATTTTCTTTTTGTTATTTTTATAATATATTTTGTTTAATTTTTCTTATTTTACAGCTGGGAGGGCTGCAGTCCAATAGCACGAGCCACCCCTGTCTATACCTTTGAATTGTCTGTTAGTGTCCTTTTAATTTCTGACTAATGTACAATAATTATGTAAACTGCACTGTAATTTGTAAATGTGCACTGTAATCTGTAGATTAATTAACACATTAAAACACCACAACACAATCTTCACACCCACCAGAAATATTCAGTGCAAAACTGGGATCCAAATAAAAATATATTCAGCTGCTTATTTCCAATAAAAGAGACCACGTAGTAAAACAAATGTAGTTTATTCTAGCACCTCAGTGTTACCACCTTCAAAGAATAAAAGAGCTACAAAAACCCTATCTTTTATATTCTATTAATTACATTCAATTAATCAATTTAACAATAAAAAAAATTATTGTATTAAAGCAAACGCTTCCAATTCAATTAATTATTTAAACCTTTAGGAACCAATGTCTTGTATTTCAAAATATAAACACTCTCCTTGTATAACACTTTTTGTTTTAATATATCTTCTTTAACATCTCTACATTCTATTTGTTCTAAAACAGTGGCATACAACAAATTAACATCATTATTATGAAACATTTTAAAATGTGAAGCAATCACTTTATCTTCCCTACAGTTTTTTATGTCTCTGATATGTTCCATAAACCTAACACAAAATTCTCTCTTCGTCTCCCCTATATAATATAGGTAACAAGGGCACCTCAAGGCATATATTACCCCTTTACTCTTACAAGAAAAAGTGCCCCAGGTTCAAATTTAACATTATTCATGCTGTGAAATGTACTCACAATATGTTATATGCTACATTTACTGCATTTTATGTCCCCCTAACTGACAGTGTCTTTGTTATTTCCATGGCAGGCATACTAAACATGCCATGCACTACCATGTCTTTCAGATTTTTATCCCTAGTGTATGAGAAGAAAGTTTCTTGTGGGAGAATATTTGCCAGAAATTTATCTTGCACCAAATACTTTCAAAATGGTTCTGTTAATTCCACCATCTCTTTACTTTTAACATTATAAACTGATACATAATATATTGGATCCACCAAACTTTATCCAATCCATCTCTTTTACTTATAAGATATGCCCTATTATTGGAAGTAAGCAGCTGAATATATTGCATTAATTAACAAATTAAGCCTGCCATGTTATACCTTGAGTATACTGAATAACTATTACTGCCTATTATTTAAATAACTTATTAATAAGCCTGTAAAAAATAATTCTGTAACTAATGATTGAATAGTGTAATAAGCCTGTTACAAATAAGTCTGTCGCTTTACCCTTAACTAATGACTAAATAATGTAATTCTGTTACTTTACACTTAAACTAATGACTGAATAATGTGAAGTAACTTGAGTATTATTTTTATATTTTGAGATTTGACTGAAATGTACTATAGTGAACACATAACTGAATATGAATGTCATATTCTGAAACTTGACTGAAATTTACATTAGCGTATACAGAACATTTAAAAATAGCTGTGTATATTCTGGAAACTAACTAAACTAAAAGAATATCTTTTGCCAGTGTTAATTAAACACAGATAAAAGCATAACTGAAATTGGTACATGTTATATTCTGAAGACCAAATTATTATTGTCTGAACATAGACTGAAAGCCAGTACTACTGTACAATTGTTACCACAAACCTGAAAACATGACAACATTGTCTGAACATAGATGAACTCAAACCTAGTACTACTGTATAATTGTTTGAAAACATGAGAACATTGTCTGAACATAGATAAACTGAAACCTAGTACTATTGTTATATAATGGCCTGAAAACATGAGAACATATATTGTTTGTGAGTGAAACTCCACCCACTGTCTTATCATTAACCACTTTATCTCAATGCTGTTTTTTTTGTATACATGCTGTATATAACCTAACAAGAATTATGAAGGCATTATTCCTTCTATATGACATTGTAACGTAATGTAATTTTCAGATGATTGTAAATGATAATTTGTTAACTGTTTGTTGTTAAATTTTTAAACTCACTGAGGAGCTTTTCTCTGCGGGTCTCCACTGAAAATGAGCCAAAAGCTCAGTTGGACTAACCCGGTTAACAAATGTAAAATAAATAAATAAATAATGTTGACAGTGTTACCTGAACACAAATAAACCGAAATCTGTTATTGTTATATTCTGGAGACTAAACTATTAATATCTTTTTATCAGTATTGACTGAACTTTGATAAAAACATAAACTGAAACTAATACTGTTATATAACTGTTTGAAAACATACATACTTGCTTTAACTCATAAATTTTAACTTTAAACAAACATTGAAGAAATAACTGAAACACATAGTCAACTTCTGTACCACAGATCTTGCCAAATTTTATTCTGCATTGTTTCAGTCACTGATGAAGTAAAGGAAGGCCTGCTTTAATGTCGGTGTCCTCTTTATAGTTAGGCCTTTTAAACCTCTTCTTTTCATTTCTTGTTCAAGGCTGGGTAGATAAAGTTCTTGATTGTATTTAGTATCAGGTCCTTAAAATAGCATTTGCATGTTTAACAATTATAAACTGATAGCATTGCTTATTGCCCTGACCTTATTTACATTTTTCTGCATGAAATAAACATTTACTGCTAATAAACTCTTGCAAGTCTGTAAGCAATGATAATTTCAAAGGAAACTAAGTAGTAATGTAACACTGTGTATTTCTACACCTATATAAAATTTATTTTAACTGTTGAATGAACTTTTTACATTTTGTCTCGTGACCCTCAGATTTTAATATACTGTTCTGTGAGTGAAACTCTACCCACTATCTTATCATAACCATTTCTTTAGCTGACATCATTTAACTTTTCAGTAGTATTGAATATTGCAAAAATGTACTTTCTACAATTTTTTTGATATTTTTTGATAAATAGTAAAACTGTAAATGCATTAAATGGATAGCACCATCTTTAATTCAGCTTTCTAGGCTGGCTGTAATCTAAGCTGATGAGCTTGGCAAACTGACATTTCCATACAAAACATATACAGTCTCAAACTGGTTACAGAATGTACTCTTTCATACACAGGATCTGAATTCTTACCTGTGTTGTCACTTTTACAATGTAGCACTGACTTTAAATTTTATATTCTGTAAACTAGCAAATATTATTTTGTCTCTGTCTATATTACAATATTGTTTATGCACTGCAGCACTTTAATACAAAGCTCTTAACTAATGACTGCTAAACAAAACAATAATACAAAAAATGTATTTGCCAAATTTGTAACTGTAACCCTTTTATTCTCCGAATTAATTTGACTGTTAGTTCTGATATACCTTACAAGACGTAGAGGTATACGGTTACCCTTTTTTTCAAACTGGCCATACCCAATATGTCTTTCTGAGCACTTCAGCTATGTCATCTGAACTGGAATTTATTTTATCTTTAACCCATAAATCTGCATGTTCCTGTTGCAGCCAGTTCTTTAAAATCTGCACATTTGCACAAATCTTGTTACTGAAGTATGACATGTTTATACCTAGTACACAGCTGCTACACTTTGAACTATCTGCTATAATCTTTGACCTTTTAAATGCTGACAAAACTGCATTTGTGTCTTTTAATAAAGATCTATGTGTAACTGAAATTGATTTGTCTGTAAACAATGAATATTATTTGTTCTAACCTTAAACAATGACATATTAATGCTCAGATCTTTACAGATATCTATGAAATTCATTATTTTACTTAGCACTAAAAATGCATATAAAGTCTTACATAACTTTATGGTTTTGAAACAAACATGAGCTGTTGTCTGCAGCTTATTAACCTTTTTTCTTCTTGGCTGTATGATGTCATACTGGAAACTTGAAAGTTTGGTTTGAGGAGATAGCTGTTAACTGGATAATGTCTTTTATGTTCTGAAGGAACACTGCTTTGATTTAATACTGGTCTGCTGAAGTTGTTTAAGGCTTTTCTAAAATAAACACTGGTGCTGTGTTTTTTGGTTAACAGCTGCTTTTACTATATGTAGAGGTCATCTGCTGCGTTGTTCTGCAGGAAGTAGTGCTACCTGTAGTCTGCATGACGTAGCGCTGTCATACTGAAAAGTCTTTTTGCAGCTGTTCCTTTTGAAGTTTTCTGATAAGGTTGATTTACTCTGTAGAACACATGTAGTTGAATGAAACACTGCTATTCTGTAGAGTTTTGTAGAATACACGTAGTGTCACCAGGTCTGGAAATGAACAATACCTTCACTGAAAGCACCAAAAAGTTTGTAGCACCATTGATTACCTCTACTTTGGCCTTCCAGCTGGAAAGCCTGGGGAGTGCTGGTGAAATATTCATAGTACTTTTTGCTGTAGTGATTTAGAAGAACAGTCACTGTGAACTTAAAAAAATATATGCTGCACTGGAAACTGGATTTGAAAGAGTTACACACTATAACTGTGTCTGATTTTCCAGAGTATCTGCTGCTGGGTTGCAAGAATTATATATCTCTCCCCAGATAGCAGGCTTGTTAGGGTGCCATTGTAAGAATTGATAAGACTGGACTGTACTGTACCGTATTTAGCTGGAAACACTGCAGTAAGACTGAGAATAAAAGTCTATCTGTTAATTACCCAAACTCTTGCTGAACAGGTGCCAGTCTCTCCTTTATGGACCAAATCTTGAGTACCATTCTGAATAAATTACAATGCTCCCTTTGATATGTACCTGACCAGGCATATGCATCAACCAGAGTGACCTTAGAGGTTCTTTACAAAAAGAATACAAGGTGTAATAAGCCTGCCTTATCATAGGAGGTTACTAGGCTATTGACCCTAGTGCCTTTACAAGCCTAACCATGTTTTACCCTTGTTATCTTATAGATGAAGAGATATATAGTCTATATTTGTACGTGAATCTATAATCAGTACCAGTTGCTCCTGACCAAGAGGAACATAGGTTAAACCCCTGGGGTAAATTTATAGTTTCCCATCCAATTGTCCATGTTATGCTTAAATAGGGTCATTGAGGAGCTCTGTTTCACGTGAATTTGGAGTTTGTTCCAGAGGAGTAGCATCCTCTGGGAGACATATCTGTCTCTCCAGCAAGTCCTGTTAATGTTGCAGGCTAGGTTAAAGTCCCTAGAGTGAGTGAATCTTGTCCCATTTCATTTGAGGATGTGCAGCATGTCCATTAAGGGAGGGTCTAAGACTGCTGTGTAGGCCAGGCACAAGTCAGCTCTAAGCAGTCTATATGATACAGAGGACAGTGACAAGACCTTCAGTCTGTCCATGTAGGTCAAGTGTTGAAGGCCCTGAATTTTCTTGATGAGAAACCTCTGAGGTCTCTCCAGCTGCTGCAGGTGTCTGGTGAGGTACATACAGAAGGGAGCATTGTACTCTAGTATTGGTCTGATGAGGGACAAGTACAGGGGAGTTATAACCTCATTAGCTTTGGATGCTATGCCCTTACATATAAGATGTGCAATGTAGAAAGCCTTCCTTACCACCATGGGCACATGATGATCAAAGTTAAGGCTGCTATCAGCCTGTGTTACCAAATCTCTCACCACTGGATTTGAACTTATGGGGTATTATTAATATTGCAATTTGCTGGGGCTTCTCCTTTGCCAAAGGGGATGATAATGCATTTTTTGTGTTATGTTTGAGTCTGTGGTTTTGGCACTAATCATTTGTCTGTGTAAGCCCATTTTGTAGTATGTTGATTTCATTGGGGGATTCAATGATTGCACCCAGTCTGCAGTCATTGGTGAACCTGTTAAGCCACAGGCCATCTATTTTCACCTGGACTTCTGAAAAATAGATTCCAAACAGTAGGGGGCCTAGCACAGATCCTTGTGGAACACCACTGGTAACAGGTCTGCTGGTGAAGGTGGAATCCCCAACTTTGGCTGTATGCATTTTGTCGGTTAGCCAGTTGGCTACCCATCTAATGATGTATGGGTTAATCCCCAGCTGGGTAAGTTTCTCAATGATGCCTGAGTGGGGAGTTGAGTCAAAGGCCTTGGCTAAGTTGAGATATGCAGTATGTACTCTTTTGAATTCATCCAGGGCTTTGGTGACATTTCAAAGAAGTCCACCAGGTTTAACAGGCATTATCTGCCCTTAACAAAGCCAAACTGGGTCGGATCAAGAGTTTGAAGGTCTCCTATAGTCTTGTTGATAAGGTCCATGATGACTCTCTCCATGGCCTTACAGATAAGGCTGGTTAGGCTTATGGGTCTATAGTTCCCAGGGTCAGTTGAGGGGCTGCCCTTATGCAAGGGGATTATAGTTGCTGTTTTCCACTCTGCTGGGGCAAATACAGTACTTAGACTGTGGTTGAAAAGAGTACCCAGTGGTTCCACTGACTCCTGTTTTAGACAGAAGCAGCATGGGATGTTATCTGGTCCCATAGAGGCTGTGTTTTTTGCCTTGGAGAGTGTGGTTATGACATGCTCTTTGGAGATATTAGGTATACTTTGGGTTATGATTGGTGGGGACAGGGGGGGTGAAGTTTTCTCCAAACCTGTCTGCTAGAAGATTGGCAATACCCTCATGTTCAGTGTGAGTGGTACCATCCACTACTAATTCAACACAAAACTGAGCCTTCGCTTTTAGATTTTGGACATAGCTAAAGGATGCCTTGTGATTGTCCTTAGCTAGAGATGCTAATTTAGTTTTGTAATTAGTTTTAGAAGACTTTACAAGATGTCTAATTTGTTTGTTCAAGCTGTGGAGGGTGCTCTTCCTCTGCTGAGACTGTTCCCTCTTCCTCTTTGACAGCAGTTTCAATCTCTTGTTGTATAACCTATTAATACTAGATGTCCACCAGAGTGGTCTGTTTTTTCTTCAGAACCTTGTTTTGATCCGTTCAGGTACAGCTTGGTCTATACATTTGTATAGGTACTGGAAAAACAACAAAGTACCAGCGTGTAGCAGAAGTATACATTAATAAAATGATGAAACACAATAGAATCCACTGTAAAATCCAATAGAAACAAATGAGATGAGTGCTTTCGCAACAAGTGTTGCTTCATCAGATCTACCATACACACAGTTCACCCTCATTTTATAGGAAAGTAATTGAACAATTAATAGAGTCACTTACCTTAAAGCCCTGGATCTCAGTGCAGGCTTTAAGGGAACACTACAGTTCAAACCCTTGCCTCTGTTTGCAGCCAGATTATATATCCATTTTATTCCTAGACATTCAATGTAGGTTTTAACATCACCACCACTGCCTGATGTTTTGCCAAGCTTCAAAACCAAAAATTTGAACACATGCTCACTCCCTTCTTTCAATACATGTTTGGCAAGGGCATTCCTGTCATCTTTTCTATTAATGGCATAAACATATTCCCTAATGCGATTTCTTAATTGTCTAGTAGTCATACCCACATAATAAGAACCACATATTTCATACACTGCCAGGTACACCAAATTATTGCTACTACAGTTAGTAGAAACATCAGAAGTTTACAAACGTCCATTCGTAGGATGTATAAAGATTAGAACTATTCAATGATAGAGGTTTATAGCACAAGCATTTCTTCAAAGAAGCATTAGTCTTATAGGTGAAATGTGGTTGTTCATCTAAAACCTCCTTGAACTTAGGGCCCGAGGTAAGAACTTTCCAATGTCTCTTTATTATATTACATTCAGAGTCTACATCTGTCAAATAAGTAATAGACATCCAAAGACTATCATTCCAGTTAGGGTGCTCATTCATGCCAACATTCTTTGTATTGTAGTAAGGTCTAGCTCTGTCAGATCTATGTACAATCACATCATTCTGTATGGTTCCAACATCAAACTGTGTATACCCTCTTTGTTTATATTCATCAGACAAAACATCAAAGTGGACGTCGCTGTCTATATTATGTAACCTTGCTGACCTGTAAAACTGCCCCTTCATAGCAATCATTTTAGTCTTCTTGGGGTGCATACTCAGAGTGTAGCTTGTTGTTTACCTTGCAGGGTTTTTCAAATAGTCTGGTGACTAAGCCACCTTGTACTCTCTGAACACTGACATCAAGATAGTCCGCATCAGTACTTGATTCACCAAACGTGAACCTCAAAAAATCTGTGGTGCTCTCTAAATAACTCACAAAGGACCTCAACTCCTGAGTAATGCCTCCCCACAAAAGAAACACGTCATCCACAAATCAATTGTAATATAAAATCTTTTCCTTAAAAGAGTTACAATCATTAAAAACATACATGTACTCCCACTGGGCAAGCACCATGTTCGCATAAGTATTTGCGGACATGGTGAACATAGCTACTCCCACTTTCTGAATAAAATATTTATCATCGAACATGAAAACATTCTTAGTCAAAATGAGCTCTAGTAGATAGCACTGCAGTTCAACTTTATTCATATTAAATGCCACAAAGTAAGTAATGAATCTTCACATTAATAAAACAATTAATCAATAAAATTCTAAAGATACTGAACATAAAATTTAATATTCATATTAAACCCTGATCTTGCCGTCAAAGATTGTCTAATAAAATCAATGCCTGTATCATTTGGAATGCATGCAAATAGTGACACCACATCCATAGTCACTAAAATATAATCTGGGTCTCCATTTGTATCAGACCAGTTCGCTAAACCTTTGAGAAAATGTTTAGTGTCTAGTAGTATGGTATCTACTCTATCTATTAGAGGCCTAAGTTGTTTCTCCACATAGATTGAAATGGGATCAGTAGCCCAACCTCCTCCAGATACTATTGGTCTTATCGGTGGGTTAATCAGAGACTTATGCACCTTAGGCAACCCATAAATTACAGGTATTTTGGGGTGATCAACACAAAAATAGTCATACAGATCCTTGCCTATCCTCCCTTCTAGCAAAATATCGTAAAGGTAGGAGTTCACTCTCTCTATCCTGGAAGAGATATGCTCCAAATCACAAACTAGGTAGACTGTCTCATCCAGCAGCATATCATTCATAGCTTTCACATACGCTATAGTGTCCATCACTACGATGGACCCATCCTTATCTGCTGGTCATATGTATACGTCATCCTGCTTTACTAATCCATTCAGAGCAGCCAGTTGTTCTTTACTCAACGCTTGTGCTACAAACCTCTATCATTGAATAGTTCTAATCATGAAGTTAGTATAGCTACATTAGGGACTTGTGCATATGGAGAATGCAATATTTGTGGTTATATTAGGACTGACAATGTCTTTATACATCCAATGAATGGACGTCTGTACACTTTTGATGTTTCTGCTAACTGTAGTAGCAATAATTTGGTGTACCTGGCAGTTTGCGAAATATATGGTTCTTATTATGTGGGTATGACCACTAGACAATTAAGAAATCACATTAGGGAACATGTTTATGCCATTAATAGAAAGGATAACAGGATGAAAGTAATGCCCTTGCCAAGCAGAAGGGAGTGAGCATGTGTTCAAATTTTTGGTTTTGGAGCATGGCAAAACATCAGGCAGAGATGGTGATGTTAAAACCTACATTGAATGTCTAGAAATAAAATGGATATATAATCTGGCTGCAACTAGAGGCAAGGGTTTGAACTGTAGTGTTCCATTAAAGCCTGCAGTGAGATCCAGGGCTTTAAGGTAATTGACCCTATTAATTGTTTAATTACTTTCCTATAAAATGAGGGTGAACTGTGTGTACGGTAAATCTGATGACACAACACTTGTTGCAAAAGCGCTCATCTCATTTGTTTCTATTGGATTTTGCTGTGTTTCTTCGTTTTATTAAAGTAGACCTGCTACACACTGGTACTCTGTTGTTTTTCCTGTACTCATTTTTTGCCAACCAGTGTACTCAAAACCATTTATATTCTTGTTTGCACATTTGTATAGGTGTTCATACATGGCTTTTATGTGCACCTCAGTGTAGGAGTCATTGTTGTCAGTGGTGGCAGGGGGTCTGAAACTGTTTATGGCATCACTTAGGAGGCTGTAGTTTTCTTTAAAGAATTTTTACAGCCTTTTTGCTCTTGAGGGGAAGTCAGTTATGATTGCTACTTTGAACGAGATTGATTTATGATTGGACTTTACCAGGGAGGGCCCTGCATATGGGACGGTGCAGTGATCCCCCCTGTTGGCAAGTACTAAGTCGAGGACTTTAGAGTCCCTTGTGAGGGTGCAGACTATCTGCTCCACAGCATTTGTGTTGATAAAGTCCAGGAACCTTAGGACGAGCATGTTTGTGCTCATATATGACTCCCAGTCAATGGAAGGATAGTTAAAGTCACCCATTACCAGGCCGTTTGTATATATTAAGAGGTGACTCAAGTATGTCCAGGTAGGCAGTGTTGTTTTCGTGGTTCATGGAGGGGGACCTATAGCTAACAATGATGTGGAGGGGGGCACGGGGGTCTTTCCTACAGTTAGCTGGACTTTGAGTAACTCTAGGGAGTTGTAGTGTTAAACCAGTCTTGAGGTGTATTTGTCTTTGATGAAGATGGATGCACCTCTTCCTTTGGTTCTTTCAAGTTCATTTTGGGTCTAAACAGGTGGAAGGCATTGTAGCCTTGCAATGGCTGGGGTACTCTCTGTGGCCCTGAACCATGTCTCTGTGGCTGAACAGACACTGGCATCTTCCAAACTAAGGATTCCTTCCAGTGAGTGCAGTTTCTAGTTTAGACTCCTAACATTAAGCAGCTTATCCTTGAGTTTGTTTCTAGAGGATGTTTTTACATCAGGAATTTTGCTCTTATGACATTGCCTAAAAAAGACACTATGAGGGAGGCAAGTACATTTGCCAGTAGCCGAATGCAAGAGGAGATAGGTGAAGACTATGTCTGGCAAAGCAACGTAGTCTGTCAACCATATCATCCCAGGCTGACAGACACTGGATCCCCCTGGATTAACACCAGAAGCTAAGCCAATTGTTGAAGTCAATCACTTTTTGTTTGTATTGAGGCATAATCCTGGGTAAAGGTGGAATGCTGCTTAGGGCTAGGGACATACCTGCCTGGGACACATAATCTGAAAGCTCAGTCATATCTCTCTTCATATAATTCAGTGGGGTATGTCTCAAGTTATTCACTCCAACATGGACTATGACGGAGTCATAACAGTACCTGTTGTTGAGAGACTTGAGTGCGTGCATGATTTGATGGATCCTGGCACCTGACAGGCAGCTGATCGTGACCTTCTCCTTATCCAGCCTGGTGAAGGGGTCATCTGTGTGTCTCATTATGGAGTCGCCTATGACCAAGGCATTTGGTTTTGAGGTGTTTTGCCTTAGAGGCTTATTTGGTGGGACACTGATGCATGTGTTTTTATGTGTACTGGATTCTGTAGTGACTGTATTGTGTCCAGAAGGTTTGCGTTTAGGAGGTCTCTGCTCATTTGGTAAACTTCTAGTGAGTACCTCCAGGTATGTGGGTCTATGTGTTGGGCACTTGGTTTGTGGAAGAGGTGAAATGTGTGCGTGCTGACAACCTGTTTGGTATCTGATTTGTTGTTACATGAGAGAGAGCATTGTTTCCAGATTCATAGTATAGATACATCTCACATATATTGTGTTTGCATGTTTTAGGAGTAATAGGTTGTCAGTATGCATGAGGCAGTTGCTACATTGCCTCAGGATGCCCATGTCAATCAGGCTGGCTGGAGAAATGATGGGAAACTGTTCATCCATTATGTCAGGTGTGTTCTGTAATAAGTAGTGGGGAGTGGGTTAGATGGAACATGTTTTGCTGTAGGACTAGTAAAATCAGTTAATCTATGGGAGATGTAGTGGGTAGCAACCTGTGTCTACATCTCAAAATGCACAGCTGAGTTGCTCTCCGGGCAGCAGTGCACAACTGCATTGCATCGCCAAGAAGCAAGGAAGCTTAGCAGTTATCTAGGGGAAAATTGTCTTTCTAAGTCTTTGCATCTATACAAGGCAATGCTAACCCCTGTTGCACGGGACTGACCACAAACCCAGACAAATGCAGTGCTTAAATACAAGTGAAGTTAAAAGGTTTTAAAGGAGAACAATGGGATATTAAAGCAGATTGCTCAACCTGCTGTCTCTTTTAGTCCCTGTTATTTGATCCTGGTTCAAAAAATAATCATCACAGCTTTAAAAAGTAGTCCACTCTACTGTTTTACCTCGTAGGCTTCCTACCTTTCTGTACTGTTTTAGTTTCAGTTTGAAAACCCAGATGAAAAAAAACTCTAGCTGGCTAAACTAACCAATGGGAAAGCCCAAGACCGACTGATTGTACTTCAACAATCCCTAACTCAGATGGGTCCTTGGCTACACACTTCTGCCACAAGAGTGCAGGGGGGTCCTCTTAATTTAAGACGGCTGGTTTCAGTGTTCAGATAATGCCAACCAGACTAGATTCAGCAAGTCTGAATCTAGCCTATGTATAAAATGCACAAGTACTGGAAATATAAAGTGTAGAAAATAACAGTCTCAAGCAGCTAAAACGGTTGAAATTAAGCAACAATACAGTAGAAAAATAGTTTCAGTAGATTTCAAAGGATGCCCTGGATTTAATTCAGATTCAGTCCAGATCTCTAGCTAAAGTTACCAGTCTCAGAGCAGCATCAGTAAACTGAGTACAAATCTATGCAAACACAGTCCTTAAATAGAACCAAAGTTAAATAGTTTTTAAACAAACTAACCAATGGGAAAGCCCAAGACTGAGCCTTATTCCAAAACCCCCAACTCAGATGGGTCCTAGCCTGCACACATCTGCCACAAGGGTGCAGGGGGGGCTCTTAATGTAAGATGGAAAGGGCTTTTATACAAAATGCCTTAAAGCCCTTCCCCTCTACTCAATCTCTTATAGATTGCTGAGAGGGGATCTGTGCTTGGCTTACAAGGCATCTACATACCTATGAATTTCCTACATACTCATAAGTCAAAAAATGCCAGAAATACAAGGTCTAGGGGCCTGAATTTTGGCTGTGACTTAAACAGAACATGCTAGAAAGACAGATATGTGTCCCAGAGACTGTCTTTTGTATGGAACAGGCTTCCCATCCATGTGAAGCTGAGTTCCTCTATTACCCAGTTTAAGCACAACTTAGACCAGTGCACAGGGAACAGGAACATGAAATTTACACCGGGCCTGGCACCCATGTCCCTTATGGACAGAGGTAGCTTCTAAATGCCTGGCCGTCAAATGTCCTATTTGGATACAGGACATCATTATTCTTTCTGGAAACTTGGCTAGGCTTGGAAAGCCCCCCTCCTGGTTGTTAGCCTAGTACCAGTCAATGAAACTAGGAATCACTTAATCGTGACACAGTCTAGAATACTCTGTTTTTTGTGACAGTTTGCCTAGCTCATAGCACCTGTTAATACCTTCCAAATAATGGTGATACAAATTTTGTTCTTAGTAACTCTCTAGATATATTGTTACCTTATCACCAATTTTCTTTCTTTCTTTTTTAAACAAGAAACATCTTTATCGAATTATCACTTGACATAGGCAATCATAGATTAATATAAATGAAAACAAACCACATTGACATATATTTTCCGCTGCAAACATTATACATCACATATAACCTTCTACAAAGTCATTGTCATTTGAACATTATATTAGCTCATTATACCACCAATTTTCAAAGATCATTTCTGTTTGTATGTACTGTTTATGTAATTTCCATAACTGTAAATATTGTGTATGTATTCAACTCAATATACTGTTAGCTGTATGCAACTT